>NC_080051.1:17985958-18233458 GCF_026212465.1 Amaranthus tricolor | reverse complement strand
ACACGTAACACGTTACTACATAGGCTGCTTGGATTGAGAGTAAATATTTAAGGGGAGAAAAAGTCAAACTAATATAACAAAGGTAATTAAAGATGCAAATGAAGTTATTGAAATAATGGTAATAGAGGTAGAGTGAGAGTAAATTAAAAAAGAGGTTGATTTCCCACATTTGGAGGTAAAGAATTCCCCCACCCTCCCATAGGATAAATTTATACCCTAAAATAAGGGAACTAATTGCTATTTTCTCCCTTTTTCATTACCTTCTAATCAATTCTTTCACCTCTCTAACAATCAAATTCCTTTATCATCTATCTAACTAATTTTGTTTTCCTAATTTGACTTTTATTTACTCCTTAAATATTTGTCTTCAATCCAAGCGACCACTAGAAGTAATTTTTTAATTCAATGAGATTGAGGTTTACAATTTTCCAGTTCTTTTAAAAGGTCATTTACAAATTCTTTATTAAGATCGTCTCACCATGAGACAGCTTAATATAGGCTGACCTAATTTTTATTTTCCTAAAGTTTCATGAACAAAAACGTTTTTTATTTAGTTATTTGTTGTGTTAGTTAAACATAATTAATTTTATTTTAAATATAAATAATTTGGGTTGCTTGTATGAGTCCGTCTCACGGTGAGACGATCTCATACATGACTTGCCGAATGTCATATTGTTATCCTATAAAACTCATTATATAATCAAATAATGCATTTACAAAGAATGAACTATAAAAATTGAGAATTGGGTCATGTCTCAGTTAGAGCATGTACTACTTTGTTCAAGATAAGGTCTTAGATTTGATTCTTGTATAGTCATTCTTTTCCATCGTCTACCCTGTAATAAAAAAATAATAATAATCAACGAAAATTATAAGTTGCTCCAAGGGTCAGGTTTCCATTTCATTCTTGTAATAAATATTTAATTCTCAATACCTATTAAAAAGAACAATTTCCCATTTACTTGCAACAATTTTTTTTATGAGACCATATCACCATGACATGTTCCTATAAAATCAACCCATTTATCTAAATGATCACATTAAGATTGTAAATATAAAGTTATAAGTAATCACTTTAAGACTTAAGACTATAAAAAATGATCTTTTTGAAAATGTAAGGGATCACTTTAGAGTTATAATTGGTCTCTTTGAGATTGCAATTGATCATTTTGAGATTATAATAAGTAATCATTGAAAACTATTAAGGCTATAAAAAGTTATCACTTTAAAATTATAAGTGATCACTTTAAAGTTATAGATTGGTCACCTCAGATGTAAATGATCACTTTAATGCTATAGGTGATCATTTTAAGATTGTAAGTATACATTGGACCAATCCAATAAATATGCTCTTACAATGAAATTGTCTCCTTTGAGAATTTGTGTTTAATTACAGAAATTCTTCAACCTTTTCTCTAGCACAAATTATTGTGAAAGACGGTATTTCCGAGAGACACATTACATATATGGGCTAAATAGCCCAACTAATACAAACTAAAGACAAAATAAAAATGTAGGCTTCTAATTTTAAAGTCGTCTCTCTGAGAGACGGTCTCTCACAAGAGTAGTCGTTGTTTCTCTAGTTAAAAAAAAGGATTAAAGTACAAATGTGTTAATTGTGCTTATTGGGCCTAAATCAAAAGTAGGGGTATGGAAATAACATGTTTACAAGATGTTTAAAATTGCTAACAACTTAAATTATAGGTTAGGAGTAGTTGATAATGGTCCAAAAGAGTTTTTAAAGGGCCGAAGCATTCTTTAAAGTACAGTACAAGTACATGCAGAGCCCAAGTATCATGATTATACCTGTTGGGTTAATAATGCATATTTTAACTTTTAATTGTTGTTTTTTATAAGTTGTCTTATACAAACATCCCAGAAAATATGAGTCTACTTGAGGAAGGCGGAAACAATTACAAGGCATAAACAGTCGGTACAGTGACCGTTTCTCTAAGAGATATTTTTTAGTCCCAGCACGTTAAATCTTAATGGTTATTTATTGTCTTCTTAATGCCTATTTATATTATCTTTAATTTCTATTTACGTCATTCTTAATACTTACAGTATCCTTAATGTCTACTTATAATATCCTTAATGCCTACTTAAGTATCCTTAATTAAATGGGTAATTACAGTATTCTTAATGTCTACTTACATCATTCTTAATGCCTATTCACTGTATCCTTGATGCTTATTTACAATATCCTCAATGTCAACCAAGTATGCGTGCAATACTTACAATATCTTAAATGCTTACTTACGATACCCTTAATACCCACCGATTAACTTATTCTATATTTTTCTTTATGGGCCAGCCCAATTAAAAATGATTTCTTCAAGATACTGTTTCTCACAAAAATAATATAATTATTAAAAAGTTTAAACTCGGATTAAGAGTACCAATCAATTCAATTGATTTGAGTATTTTATCCGTTTCAGTTTGCTGATTACAGTTTGAAAAAAAAAATTATAATTTTAATTAAAGGGTATTGAACTGAAACGGAAGAGAGTAGCAACTAATAAATTCATAATGCCTAACCCACTTCAATTTTTATGTACAATAAAAGTTATGCACTTATGATAGACGCAGATTATTATGATAAGTTAAAGAATGGTTATTAAAATACAATAAGTTAAGATGTGTCAAATAAAACCAAATTAAGATGATAAAATGCACTATATATTAAATTTACTTAAACAATTTATTTTTAGTTTTATTCAATTTTTTCTTTATTTGAAATTAAATTATATACCTAAAATTGAACTTGTAGTTGAATGTTAAAAGTATTATTTCTAATAATAATAATAATGGTTTTTCAATCTTTATGGCCTATTTGAATATTGATATTAAATTGTGAGAATGGTACTAGAAAGTTAGTATAATTTTGATAGGAAAATCATTGTTATATTTGTTAAACTTGTAGTGGGAATTTTTTTCAACCTTTATAACCTTTACGACCCGTTAGGTTAGTGGTACTAGATGATAGTTATGGGAATAATTTATAGTGTAAAATTTCATCAAAAGTTACATGTCATTTCCATGGTAAAGGAAACTTTGATCACGAATGTACAAATTTTCATTACCACCTAATACCACCTCTCCCAATGGTAAATTGAAATGAAATTTATGAAGAAAATAAGATGATTGAAGTTGGACAAGCATGACCATCAAGGTAGCAAGAGGTTTTTCAACTAAAATTACACTACTTTTCATTCCCATTATCATCGTTTAATACCACCTACCAAATGGGTCGTTATGGCCATGCTAGTTAAACTTCAGTCATTTTAGTTTTTCACAAAAGTCATTCCACTGCATTTTCATATAGAGAGGTCGTATTAGGTGGTAATGATAATTTGTGAAAAAATAAATTTTTTTATGATTAAAATTTCATCACTACACTAGGAACTATGATCAGGGTCTGTGAGAGATTATACGGTAAACCATGTATAGTTGTAAAGGAGTATGCAGCCAAAGAATCTCTCGGCTCGAGAGAAAAGATGTGTAGAGTAAAGCAAAACAGGGCAAGTTAGAAAACACTGTAAGAAAAGCTAACAACATGGCCAAAGAAATAAAAGACATGAAAGCTAGAAAATTAAATTAGGCATAGGTGACATAAAGATATGTTGTAAGAACTATCAAAAGTCTAGGATATGAATTTTGCGTCTCCACCTACTCTTATCCCTTGTCAGGTCCTTAGAGTTTATGCCGGTCATTGTTGATTTCGGGTTAGGTGTTTTGGGTGGGATTGAAATCGAATTTTGTGTCTATGTTGTTTTTTACATAATTGTAAATCATTTTTAAATTCGAGTTGAATCTGATTCAGTTACAATGTCGTGTAAACTTCGGGTCATCATGTCAGTTTTGAACACCTTATTTAATAAATAATTTTCTAGTACATCAACAATTTGGCCCCATAATTTAAAATCTTGTCTTCGCTCCTACTCCTCACTAGGAGGCTTTCTACTATCCTCAGAGGTGCGTCCATAATATTTCTCATCATATGTCTTAGCCATGATCTCAACCTGTTGTAAGGAAACTTTGCCAATAATGAGTGAACTCCTAACCTCTCTCTCAAATATTAATTTCTAATTCTGTCCATTCTTTTTGTGTAACCACATATCCATCTCAATATTCGCTTTTCAACTGCGTTTATCTTTTATTCAAAGGATTTCATAATGGTTCAATAATTCGCCCCATATAACAATATCAGTCTGAGTACAACTCGATAAAATTTACCTTTTAATTTCTTATTATAAAGCACTCTACCGGACAATAGCTGCTCTCTACTAAAACGAACCTAATCCTAAAGTATCATAATTATACTTGGTGGGTCGTTGATCATACAGATTTTAACTTTTAATTCTTGTTTTTTTATGAGTTGTCCCATACAGTCATGAGTCATCCTAGTAAATATTTTCAAAAGTGATTATAATTTTTTTTTTTGAAGGTAATTATTTTGGATATATGAATATACTTCTTGGGGAAGGTAAGAACAATTACAACGCACTAGTATAACTATTGAAAAGTTTGAACTTGGGTTAAAAGTAACAATCGATTCAATTGAATTTACTTCTTCCTCCATTTCAGTTACACGTGGGAAAATTTAATCTGACCCAAAAATGAACCCTGAACCCGACCTGACAAAATTCGAATCCGACCGACCCGATAATTACCCGACCGCAAATGACTTGACCGGCAACCAATCCGACCGACCCGTTTTAACAAGTCCAATATCAATTTTTAGAGTAATCTCAGTGTTAGAATTCATTTTAAATAAAATTTTAGTTTTTAAAGTATCTCAACATATTGAGAATATATCACTATAACCCTAAAACTCAACAATAAATCTCAAAAAACACGCTAACACATTTAGCGTCTTTTTATCCATCGTAATTATTTTTCTTTAAAAAAGATGTTATAATCATCTTAATTGAATACATATATCTTGTTAAATGAGTCAAATGAGTTTTTAATTTTTCTACATTTCAGTAAGCAAATCGATATAATTTATAATAACGTTTTGCACATTTGAATGAGCTTTTCAGAAAAGGAATGTCGTTACCCTAAATTATAAAACGCATATCTTATAAGTCGAAATAAGTACTTAGTTATTTGTATATCTTTCCAACATGAAAATTGTGAAAACATTTTTTATGAGGAAATGAGAAGATATTTAACCTCATCTTTATCTAACATTACAACTTTAACAAACACAATAACTTTTATGAAGCACGTATCTTACAAGTCTTTTAAAATAAGTATTAATTTTCCTATTTTTCTTACTCTTAAATGAACCCGACATAGCAACTATTTTTTGAAAATCGTACATCTGATTTTTCTAATGTGACACGTATCTCAGAAATCCAACTATACATAGAGATTTAAAGTTTAGAATACGAGCGTCACAATTACTGGAGTCTTATAACTTGAATTCAATCACATAAAGCTTAAATATTGTGTCAATTGATAAGTAGATTAATGTCAGAGAGATGAGAAATATTTTTTTTTCTTAGAAAAAGTTTCATAAGTAATAAAAATGAAAAAATCAAATTTTAAATTTTATAAGTCATAACCCGTTGGGTCAAACCGACCGACCAAAAATCAGGAGTGACCTGACTCGAAAATGACCCGACCCGAGAATTACTTGATCGGAAAATAACCCGACCGAAATTGATCCTACCCGTAACTGTCCGACCGACCTTTTTCCGGGTCTAATTTCAGTTTATTGATTACACTTTGATCAAATAACTTTTACAATTGTAATTAAAGTGTGATTAACTAACTAAAACAACACAATTTCTTAAATGAGACGGATCTCACGGTGTCACCATCTCTATTAGGCTGACCCAATATATATTTTTTGTCTTAAAATGATCACTTATAATGTTAAAATGATCACTTATAATTTTAATATAATTACTTTTTATAATCTTAGAGTGATTACTTATAACCTTAAAATATTACTTATGATTTTAAAGTAATCAGTTGAAAAAATAGGTATTATATGAATCCGTCTCATGATAAGAAAACGGTTTCATATAAGACGAGCTGCTAAAACAAATAGAGTAGCAACTAATAAAATTTTTTTTAAGTTATATAAGGGCTACCCTAATTCAATTTTTATAGTACAATAAGTTATGCCCGCAAATATAATTATGATATAAGTTTTTAAAAAAATTATAAGATTCAATAACTTAAAGAGGTGTTACATAAAACCAAATTAAGATGATAAAATGCACGATATATTAAATTTATTCAAACCATTTATTTATAGTTCAAGTCAATTTTCTTTATTTAAAATCAAACTATATACCTACAATTGAACTTGTAGTTGAATATTAAAGTATAATTTAATTTCTAATAACAATGTTTTTTCAACAATCTTTACGATCTGTTTGAATGTCGATATCAAATGATGAAAATGATACTGAAAAGTTAGAATAATTTTGGTAGGAAAAACACTTAATAAGTTTTATATATGGTCGTGCTTGTTAAACTTCAGTCATCGCATTTGATTTCACAAATAATCATTCCACTGCATTAGCATTTAGAGAGTTCATATATTGTAGTAATGAAAATTACTAAAAAAATGAACTTTTAATGATCATGGTCTAGGAAGGGATATGGCAAACCATACTCATAAAGCCGGATGCGATCAAAGAGTCGCTCGGCTCAAGAAAGACCTACAGAGGGAAGCAAAGCAAGGTAAAATAGAAAACACGACAATCAGTGCAATATAAAAAGCTACAACATGACTTAATAAATGAAAAGACAATCACAAAAGCTAGAACAATAAACAAGGCAAATGACATAGAGATAAATGGCATGAAACTATCAAAAGTCTAAGACATGAATTTTGCCTCTTCAACTACTACTATCTCTTATTAGGTCCTTAGAGAAATGCAACTCACGCAAGGCGACGATCTTTATTTGCTTCTTTTAAGTTCTCTTGGGCCTACCTCATCTTCTTTTATTCTCTACTATGAGGCTTTCCACCATCCTCACGGGTGCGTCAACAGTCTTTTTGCATCACATGTCCAAATCATCTCAACTTGTTTTCACGCAACTTTTTGATAATGGGCAATCCCTAACCTCTATCTCTAATCTCAATTTCTAATTCTATTCATCCTTATGTGCTCACATATCCACCTCGCTCTTCACATCTCAGCTATATCCATCTTTTGTTCAAAGGACTTCTTAAACGGGCCAACATTTCATCCCATGTAACAATATCAGCCTAATTGCAACTCTGTAGAATTTAGCTTATAGTCTTGTAGGAAACTTCTTATCATATAGCAATATAGTGGTCTCTTCCACTTAAGCTAATTTGCTTGTATTATATGTGCTACATCTTCATTGATCGTCACATTTCTCTAGGTAATGGCTCCTAAATATTTAAACTTGATCATACATGTGACAACATCTTATTTGGTGGTCACAACAAGATCTCTTTCGTTCTCGATCCCACTGAAACTGCATCTCAAATATTATGTTTTCCTACAACTTTTACAAAACCTTTTCCTTCTAGGACTGCCCTCTGCTCCTCTAATTTTGTGTTAGCCTCCTCGCTAGTTTTTTCTCCATGCACAATATCGCTAGAAAGAATGCCCTATGGCAAAGTTTCCCAAATAGATTTGGAAAACTCATATATGATGTTGGCGAAAATAAAAGGGCTCAGTGTTGATCCTTGATGTAGGCCTACTCTTACGAGGAAAGACTATATTATCCTTATGGGTGTCTGGATGTTAGTCATGAATTCATCATACATGTCTCGTATTACCTTAATATACGTCCATGAAATAGAGGTTATCCCAAATAAGTCTGCTACTCCTCCATTTTGTTGGCATCCTATGTGTCCTTAGGGTAAAACTGAAAAGGTTAGTCAACTCGAATACCCTCTTCTCCTAAAAGGCTCTACACCTCGATAGGGATGTCATTAGGGTCGACTCCCTTGGTTCTTCCTATATTTTTAGGTGCTTTTCCTATTTGCTCAATAGTTATTTCTTTACTTGAACCATATTTGCATTGATTTTGAGCATCACAAGGCTCGTTTTTTACTCCTATAGCCCCTAGTTTCATTAAGCAATTGGGAGAAATAATAGCACCACCTCATTTGGATGTCCTCCTCTTTTAACAAAACTTGTCTTTCCTCGCCCTTGATGTACTTAACAGTCTTTAATGTCATGCATCTTCTTGGACCTAGTTTTTGCAAGCTTAAAAAAATATTTCGCCTCCTCTTTTGTATCACGTTTCTTATAAATAAAAGTCCTCATATACTGTACTCTTATAAAAACATTTTGCCCTCTCTTTTGTATTTTATTCTTAAACTATAAATTAAAACATAGTCAAGTAAGATTATTAATATCTACTTTTTCAATAAATGTTCGTACAATTGTTCCAATTGTCTTTTGAAAATCAATGGAATGTTTTTATTTATCAATCAAAGCACAAGTATTAAATTGTTTGAATCTTATGCTTGACTGCTTGAGTAAATTGTGTTTTTAATTTTTTATTACCTTATTAATGGTTTGGTTTCGGGTATTTATACTCATTATTGGATTGTCATAGAATGTCTCAAATGCCCTCAGTTGATATCTTTTTGCAGTCCTAAAAATACCGCTTTGTATAAACGACTAGAACCATTAACGCGTCAAACTCTTATTGGTATCTAGGCGATGCATATAATGCCCTAATTAGAATTGCCTTCCTTAGAGACTGACATGTGCCCTACTTCAAAAAATAAAATCTTTTAGCACTAAAACTTGAGTGACCTATGTACTCTAGAGTTCACATTGGACAACTTTTAATTAATGCATCGTCTTTTTGTCTTTTATGATTTTCCCTCCCTGGTAAGTAATTATTTTACGCCATGAATCAGGTCTCAACTTCTTGGTTCTGAATTATCAACTAATTTCTACTCCTAAATTATTAGTAATTATTTTATCCTTGAATTAAGGTCCCTGATCTGGACCATACAATTTAATAATTATTTTATCCCTGAATTAAGGTTCGCGATATGGACGCATACAGATTTCTTATGGAAACAACAAATGGAACACTCCAAAACGGCAAATGAGAACTTCTTTAAGGAACGGAGAGAGTATTAATTTTAAACTAGTAGGTGTTAGTGGTTAGTTGTGATTGCGAATAGAAGTGTTCAAAATAGATTAAATAATATGTCATTTATCTACTATTATAATCGAATCCAACTTTAATCTGACTTTAAAATGTATTTACATTTATGTAAAAACTAATATAAACACAAGACTCGATTTTAAACCGACAAACAACATCTAATTCAAAATTTATTTTTTAAAATTGTTATTTTTATTGTTTGCCTCGAGCTTCTTATATTGGATTTTTAATACACAATCTCAAAAGTTAGAGCTCTCAAAAATACCACTCGTCAAACATTGTTATTTACTAGTATTATTATTTTAACCCATCAAACTCCTAAAAATTACCTAACATTATGTATAACAAATTCAACTCAATTCAATCTCAATCAATTTAGGATTACAAGTCATAAATTTAATGGTATGTGTGGCCCAACGTTTAGGTTGTTGATGGACACGTGATTAACTAACTTTTGTTGGTGTAATGAATAATGTTTGTAAATTGTAACAATGGTATTTGGGCCTTTAACATATTCATCATTCATAGCCGTCTTTTAGTTGTTAGGCTTTGTTTAGTTACATGGATGATGGATTTCAACAAATGTCCTATAAAACGGTCAATATGCGATTATTTACAAGTTCAACTCATAATTTTAAAGTTGTTATTTTTAAAGTTTAAATTCAATATTTTAGATCATAAAATAGGCATTTTAGGTCTTGGACTTGACAAATTTTAAATCATTAGAATAAATATTTTAAGTTTTGAAATGGATATACGGTTGGAGTAGGTAAGTAAAATATAAAATTAAGGGTTGAAGTAGGGGTTTTAAGAGTTAGAATAGACATTTTAAGTGGTGGAATGGGTATTTTAATGGTTGAAGTCGATTGCTAAAACATTAAATTAAGCCTCTAGAGAAGGAAGATTGATGCTTGGAGTAGGGGTTTTAAGTGTTAGATTTGGCTTTTTTAGTCTTAAAATTATTTTAAGGCTTAACTTCGGCAAATATAAATTTTTTTTTGTCGCGTACGTGAGGTGGCCACATACAAATTTTTGTGGATGGGTTTAGAGTTTAGTATTTTTCAAACCTCAAAACTTTGTGTTGTAATAGGCCATGAACTTACGTACTGTCTCATTATAAGAAAGACTATATAATTGATCTATTTTTTTAATTGATCACTTTAAGATTATACTTAAATGATTATTTTAAAGGTATGATATATCACTTTAAGACAATAAAAAATGACCACTTTAAATAGTATATTATCACTTTAAGGTTATAAGTGATTACTTTAAGACAGTAAATATACATTAGGACAGTCCAATATCAATGATCTCACCATGAGACAGTCTCATTTGAGAATTTGTGTTTGAACTTATGTTTAATGAAGCTTAATCTTTGTCATAGATTTTTATTTCTAGTTCCTTATAATAATTCTCATTTCAAATTGTCTCACCGTGAATTAGTCTTAAATTTTGTAAAAAAAATAGTTCAATTATGGAGTATTAATTAAACAAATGATCATTTTATTTATTAAAATTTCTTTATAGTTGAATCTAAAAAATGCATTCCTTGTTTTTCTTCAAGTGTAGTCTAAAGTAAGCTAGCAAACACTTCATTTTAATGATGCCTAATTAAAGTGAATAGGCTTTAACGTGCTCAATTTTAAATTGTGTTGTATTTGAGTCTATAATTAACTTGGCCTATTTTATTCGTCTTGAAAAAACTTGATGAAAGAAATATATGATGGACGAACAAAGAGAATAAACATGTAAATGAAATTACAAGAGAGGATTACTTTGATAAAGTGATTAGAAGAGAAAATAAAAGTCTACTAAAAATAAAATACAATCAAATAATGTCAGCATTGAAAAAATAACTAAGAATAGAGAGATTTATGATATCATCATATTTAGTGAATCTTACTTATAGAAATTATGATCATTGTGTTGGAATGGAAGATGGCATATCATACTTTTGTGATAGGAGGCTACGGATAATAAAATCCTTAACTCGAGAAAAACTGCAAAAAGAGAGCAAAAATGCAAAACATGACATTAGAAAGCAATACAAGACAAGTATAAGGCAAAATATGAACCTAATAAATATTATAAACAAATCATCAAGGCCCAAACAATAAATAAAACGAAGATCATTATTGATGGTCTAGGATACGAATATGGCATTTCCAACTGACTTGATATCTAGTCGAGTCCTCAGAATGATGCTACTCGTTCATGTCACTCTGCATTTGTTCCTCCCACGTTTTATTAGGCCGACCACGACTTTTCTTTCTATCAACCGTGATGTTTTTCACCCTTCTCACAGGTGCATTAATAGTTTTTCATTGCACATGCCCAAAACAATCATAGACTTTCACACATCTTTACAAAGATAACAACAACCTCTAGTCTCTCTCTTTCTCAAAACTTGGTTCCTTATCTTATCCTTCCTAGTGTGCCTAACTACCCGTACATTCACCGTAACATTCGTATCTATTTTACTTTCATCTTACGCTTACATATCTTTTTAATTAGCTAACATTTCCATAGAGAGATATATAATATGATAATTATAATTGATAATTATTAAGATTTATTTTTAAAATTATAAATTAAAACAAGCTTCCCCCCAAATTAATTTTTAAATGAGCACCACTTAGGATTAGAAAAAAGCTAACCTAAAAAGAATGAATCACACTTAGTAATTGCGAGCCATCCTTTAAAAGTGCTAAACTTCATTTGACTGAGAAGCAATGACTCACACTTACTGACTGTAGCACATTGCTTTCCGGTCAAATAAAATTTGACTTAAAATCAATGGGTCATAGTCACTAAGTTTATTTGTACCCGATTCTTATTTGTCGATATCTTTTTCATTTTATCGCCACTCCCTCAAATAAAATTACAAATTTGCCCCTGAAATTTAAAAAATTACAACTTTGCCATTGGACTTAAAATATCTTAATAATAATAATAATAATAATAATAATATTTAAAAAAATAAATTAAATATAATAATTAAAACAAAAATAAAAATTTAATAATAATAATAACAATCATAATAATAATAATAATAATAATAATAATAATAATAATAATAATAATAATAATAATAATAACAACAATAACAATAATAATAATAATAATAATAATAATAATAATAATAACAATAATAATATAAATAAAATTAATAAAAAAAATTTTAAAAAAAATAAAAAAATAATACCAATCGCACATTAAGTGCGACTGCACCTAGGTCGAGTCGCACAAAAAGTGCGACTGTACCTAGGTCGAGTCGCACTTTTTGTGCGACTCAACCTAGGTACAGTTGCACTTTTTGTGCGACTCGACCTAGGTACAGTCGCACTTTTTGTGCAACTGATTTTTTTTTTTGAGTTTTGAATTATAAAATTTCTTTTGTTTAATTAATTTATTTTTTAAGTTATTTTTATTTAAATAATAATAATAATAATAATATTTAAAAAAATAAATTAAATATAATAATTAAAACAAAAATAATAATTTAATAATAATAATAATAACAACCACAATAATAATAATAATAATAATAATAATAATAATAATAATAATAATAATAATAATAATAATAATAATAATAACAAAAATAATAATAATAATAATAATAATAACAATAACAATATAAATAAAAATAATTAAAAAAAAATTTAGAAAAAAAATACACGACTGTACCTAGGTCGAGTCGCACTTTTTGTGCGACTAATACTAAATTTTTTTTTTTGAAATTTTTTTGTTTAATTAATTTATTTTTTAAGTTATTGTTATTTAAATAAATGTTGTAATAAATTATTTTATTTTAATATAATATTATATTATGATAATGTTATTATAATAATTAGTTTTGAATTTAAATAATTTATTTGAATGTTTAATTATTTTTTAATATAATAATAATTTATTAATTAAAATTCAGTTATTAATTAATTTTTAATATTTTATTAATAATTTTTTTATTAATTTAGTTGATGATAGTGTTATTAACTCTAATGGCAAATTTGTAAATTTTTAAATTTTAGGAACAAATTCGTAATTTCATTAGGAGGGGTGGCGATAAAATGAAAAGAGTGACGACAAATAGTAATGTCCTATTTGTATGGGGTTGAATGGACTGATATGAGGTGGATAAGACTTTTCTTATCATATTTATTCACCACCCACTAAATTATACCGATACACATAAAACGGATGTGGCACGAAACACAAGGAAATCAATAAATTATTCCTACTACTATATGACTATAAAATCTCATAAAATTGCAATAAGCATAGAATAGGTTGTATTAATTCCATCATTTCTGATAAGCCTAGACTTTTTAGTTGTTTGAAAGGGCCATTTAGCCATTAAATTTAAACAAATTTAAGAGATAAGAACAATGATATTCAATTTCCAAACCAAGATGAATATGAATATATGATGGCACTATTAGTGTATTATATTCCCAATTATTTTATTCAAAAAATTAATAATAATTGAAACATGAAAATGACAAATAGTAGGTTCCATTTCCACAAACAAAGCATATGCCAGTTGAGACTTGAGAGAATTGAGCCTACAAGTATGGATATGTACATCTTAACTGTTTTTTCTTCCAACAACTCCTTATAAATCTCATCTAGCAATTGTAGACCTACTCATTTATTTATTAAATTACAACTCATATTAATAAGTCTTTGTCCATCCAAAAATTGGGTCTCGTCTGAATTGGAATAAGCACTGCTTTTTCCAGATAATATTCTAAAATCAAATCTCACTTAGTCTTTTCTTTTCTTAAGTAAACACATGGTAAAGAAGACGAACAATATTAACTAAAATTATTAAAACTATTAGATTTGATACTTTTATACAAAAAATAACTTTACAATTGACAACCCATATAATTTTACATCTAAAAATGCTTATGATTTAATTTTTAGAATAATTTAATTTTAAGATAAAAATTGTTCAAGATTTTTCATTGCAAGCTTCTAATTAATACTCACTCAACGGAAAACTTGTCTCAACGGTTGTACAACTAATTTATGGAAAATTTTAAATTATCATCATCAACTCAATATACAACTTGAAAATAGAATTCGATGAGGAAAGAAAATTGATAACCCATATTCATACCCACTCCAAAGAAAGAGTCAAAAGAATGTGGTCAGCCCTACATAGTGACATCGTTACCTGAAGAGTAAAATTAAATGCAAATAAATAGGGAGAAAATTTTGGATGATGACATCAAATTCCAGCCTGCCATTGTAGACTTGTACTTATAAATGTTTATATAGAATTATGGAGTATTTTTTTAACTTTGAAATGGGGAACTGATCTCGGTAAGAATCAAATCTCCTATTGCGAGGGTTAACGAAAAATATTTTAATTATTAGACCAACTTATAATTATTAATTATCTTCTTAAATATAATACTCTATTTGTCTGTTTATTTTTAACTCTATTTATTAATTACTATTAATTTAGATTTTATTCTTAATTTATAGTTAAAATATAATCAAGTGATTGATTTATCTAAATGTAAATTTTATTAATATTGATTTTATATAATTTTTTATTACCGCAATTAGAGTTATTTAAAATTAGTTTAGTATTGATAGATACGCAAAATTAAAATGAAACTATTAGGTTGAATAGAAAGAATATTAGTATTTACTATATAACTCCATTGTCCTTAAAAATTTTAAACCAAAATTGTGAGTGATTGATAATATAATAGAGGATGAACAAAAAGACTCCAACAGACAAATAATGTAACAGTCAATCTCCTGAAAGACCGTCTCTTTGAGAGATGTCTTTTGAGTCTAGCCCATTAAAGTTTAATTAAACTAAAAGATAATGATGGCTTATCAAATTAGGGATAATCTCTTAAAAAGTCCGTCTCTCATAAGAATTTGTGATAATGTAATAGTTTAGCAATAAATGATGACGTTTCACTAACCAAATATGAATGAATTTAGTACTAAAAGTCACTTTCAATTTTATCATGCTAGCAATAATAAGACCAAACAATGGGATCTTCCCCTCAATGTGAGGTGTAAGAGATTGGACAACCAGCTGCACCTGTGTTTTTTTTATTAGTTCATTTTAGGAGAGAAAATTTTATGGAGTATTAGGTATTTAAGGAATATATATTAAAAAGAAAATACATTTATATATGATCTTATTATATTTGATGCATATTTTATTTTTATATAATTGTCATAATTTTTATGATGTGTATTTATAGATACTAGATGGATTTTCGTGTAAATCACGGATACTATAAATATTTACTGATATAGTTATATTAATACTATTTTATAATTTCTATCAATATATTATATTTTAATTTAATTTGTAGATTTTTATCATGTATGATTAACTATTAAAATCTTTTAAATGAATCAAAACATATAAACTGAATATAACATACTACTATAATATAATTTTTGAGTTTAAGATTTAAGATTGTGTATATGAAAATAGAAAATTAATATTTTATTTTTATCTTTTTTGGTTGGATCACTTTAGTTTTGATAACGGTCTAATGAACCAAGTTTTAATTTTGTTTATGATTTGGGATAAAAAAATTATAAGTTTACATAAGGAAATATAGTGTATCAATAGATTACACATATTTATAGTCAATCAACAAATATTACATGTTTTAATGTGTTAATTGTTTCCCTAAATATGAAGTCAAGTATCAAAAATTTCCATGTCAATGATAGAAAATAGGCGGAAAAAGTTGTAATGAGAGTGTGATACGAATCCAAAGTCGTTTCTTCATTAACATATTTTATTGCTTATTGATTATTAATTGAAGCTTAAAATTTGTTTTAAAATGCATGTAAAAAATAAAGTGGACAAAAAAAATAGTTAGGATTAGGATGACATTTGAAAGGCATATATAGACATTACAAAGTATACGCAGAAGACAAAGTTTAACATTACATAAAGACATAATATTTGATCATCATCATACTTAGTGTATTTCGCTTATAGAGAACTATGATCAGAGTTTAGGGAGGAAAAAACAACAACAACTCATATCATCAGAGAAGAAAGACGTAATATTTAATCAGACTATTAATTTCAAATGATTTTATCAATAGAGTATATAATAAAAAACACACTAATTTCAAAGACAGGTTTCAAATCTTATCAATCCCTTCTAGAAACATGTTATGTATTCCTCTTTTAACAAAAGATTGCTTGCTGTCGTAAATTATAAATAATTTTTTTAATAGAAAAGATATATAAACTTATATGACAATAGCACAACTTTGAGCTATTCTTGTGAAATATCATTTTCTTGATGAGACGACCTCAAATAATGAGCTTATATTCTCATAATCTGTATGAGATGTGCTACTCAACCCATATAAGAGACACGTCTCTCAATGTGACCGTCTTATACAACAATTTGTGAATAAACTTAAGAGATGTGAGATATAGACACAAAAACTTGGACAAGCCGGTCTTTCAATTTGGGCATGCCCGATTCGCGCATGTAACAACATTATACGCTTTTCCTCTTTTTTTTCATTTTCTGGACATTTATCAATTTTGACCTTAAAGATATTAATTTCAACGTAAAATAAAACTCAAATGAATCAATTTAAATAGAAAGTTTTCAATTTGGACCTATATGTGATCAATTTTGACATTAAATTGATCAATTTCTACTTAAATATGATTCTAATTTCACAATTTCAGAACAAAGTTTAATAAAATGTATTATTCTATCATTTTATGGATGAATTTCAATTAAAAAATGAATGATCAAAAAAACTGTCAATAATGTGTTAAAACATTGCACAATACAAGTACTCTTATTCAATGCCTAAGGTTTTCAAAAGGAGCATTCGCCTATCAAATAGTTCATAGGTCGATACCCATTTTCCAGCTCAACAGAAAGGGGGAAATTACTGCCATGGCTCTGTATTCAGCCTCCGCAGTAGACCTTGCAACTGTACTCTGCCTCTTCGACTCCCATGATATCGAAGAGCATACCGTAATAATTAGTGAACAAGTGTAAGCTTCGCTGCCCGACAGTATAGAGTACTATACATGGTGGTTTTAATAGCGATATTGTTCTTTCCTCAACAATTTCTATTCATAATGGACTTAAAAATAAAGTTGTAGGTGTAATATTTACTTACCTTGGATGTGAAGGTGGAGAAAGTTTCGATTTCAAATTATGTTTGCCAATTGATTCAATGAATGCTCTTGGAAATGACCAGGAGTTCAAGACTTCTTTGTTATGAAAAATGTCAATTTTGATCTAATAATAATAAATTCAAACTTTAAAGTGATTAATTATGATCAGTTATAACTTATAAAAAAAATCAATTTTAACCTTAAATGTATCAATTATAACTTTAAATAGATCAAGTACTGAGTGTATATTGAGAAACATTATAATTAGGCTGATTGAGCTATCCGTCTCACATTGAGACGGTGTCATCCAAGACCAGCTGTTTAGCTATACTTCTAGTTTTACTTGTATAGTATAATTAAAGCGTTTGGTTCTGTTTGCGATTTCTAGAGTTATGAACCAGAATAATGTTGACTTTACTTTTAACCAAATTACATGCATCATTATGAACTCAAATAAAGCATCTCATTCTCATCATCAACACTAAGCAAGAAACTAATATTAATAATATTACAACAAAGTGGAGCCAAGACAACTCACCTAACCACTCCCTTAATTACCCATTAGACCTTATTATGTTATTAACTATCACTGTCCATGTTAGACTTTATCAATCATTGATGGCCCCATCACCACTACTTTTGGCCGGTGATCAACAGTATCATCCACCGTTTGATTGAATCTGTATCCCACGTGTCACAATCAGAACAATCTGGAGGCCCAGACTATTTTCTCTTTTTACCCAAGAAAAAAGCCCTTGATATCAAGCCACCCTTCAATGACTAATATGCACAATTTTGTTATTCTAGCCACACAATAATAAAACAATCAAAAAACTAATATCACAAATCCTTAATTAAGACGATCTCATAGTGAGACTATCTCTATTGGACTGATTCTATGTACATTTAGTTTATTAAATTAATCACTTACAATTTTAAAATAACAACTCATCTTGTATGAGACCGTATCACCATGAGACGGATCTATATAATATCCCATTTCTTCAATTGATTACTTTAAGATCATAAGTAATCGTTTTAAGGTTATAAGTATCGTTTTAAGGTTATAAGTAATCACTCTAAGACTATAAAATTTAATTATATTAAAATTATGAGTGATTACTTTAACATTATAAGTGATTAATTTAAGACAAAAAAAGTATATTGGGTCACCCAATAGAGATGGTCTCACCATGAGATCATCTCATTTAAGAATTAGTGTTAAAGTAATCAATCAGAGAAATTGACTAATTATATGGACCCATTTCATTATAAGACCATCTCATATAAAACGAGCTAATAAATAATAAAGAAATGAAGACTAATTATTGTTTTAGACCTCTAGATGCCAACTATATATAATGGAGACCTAAAGCACTGTAATGCACCAGACAGAGCTTAGAGGAACAAGCAAAGATATACAAGAGGTTCGAAAAAAAAAAGGTTAACTAGCATTGCAAGAATGCCGATCCCAAGACTTGACATCGGTTCAGCTGCCGAAGCTAGCCAACCCGCAGCCCTCAAGGCTGCATTGGCTGAGTTCATCTCGATGCTTATTTTTGTTTTTGCTGGAGAAGGTTCCGGCATGGCATTCAGTGAGTTTACTTATGTCTATGATCACAAACTTTTTATGCTTATTTCCTTCGTTGCGAAAAAAAAAGGTTGTATGCCTTTAGTTACTGATGAAATTGATGTGTGTTTGTACAGGCAAGCTCACAGATGGTGGAGCCGCAACCCCTGCTGGGCTAGTAGCTGCTGCATTGTCTCATGGTTTCGCACTGTTTGTGGCTGTCTCGGTGGGTGCCAACATCTCCGGTGGACACGTCAACCCTGCTGTTACCCTTGGTGCTTTCCTTGGTGGTAAAATCTCGTTTTTCAGGAGTATCCTTTACTGGATTGCTCAGTGCCTTGGTGCTGTCGTTGCTTGCCTTCTCCTTAACTTCTCCACCGGTGGACTGGTAAATAAATATGCATCAAATCCTACAAATCTTTTCGTGTAGTTCTACTTTCAATTTCCCGTCATCTACACCTCACCCCCAAAAGAAAATTATTCACCCTCGTTGATACAGTGGCTCAGCAAGGCATGGCCTGCAAGGGCCGTGCCATGCCCACGTACTGCCTGAAGTATTATCCTACTCGTTTAGTTATATAGATGACTTAGAGCTGGTAGGCCATTTTTCTTCCCTAGTTTATGCTAGTCTTAGTCAAACATGTCCTGCAGCTCATTTGTGTCAATATCAGCAGGGAGGTTTTTGAGGGTGTGCGAGATGATCGACCGCATAGGGCCCCTCTTTCTCCCGTACATGAAAAAGTTAATCAAAAAACAAATATGTTAAGTTTATTAACAAAATAAATATATTGACTATAAATAAGGCGCAAAATTAAAGTTTTGCACAGGGTCCCCAAATTTTTCAAGATGGCTCTATGTCAGCTTATAACATTTTCAAGGTCGAAAACTAAGCTAACCTGAAACTGGTTTTCCCCTGTCAACAGCCAACATCTGCATTTGCTCTATCCTCTGGAGTGAGTGTCTGGAATGCTCTCGTCTTTGAGATCGTGATGACCTTTGGACTTGTTTACACTGTCTACGCTACTGCTGTCGACCCAAAGAGGGGTGACATCGGCATCATTGCTCCCTTGGCCATTGGTCTGATTGTTGGAGCCAACATCTTGGCTGGTGGTGCCTTCGACGGTGCCTCCATGAACCCTGCAGTATCCTTTGGTCCTGCTGTTGTCAGCTGGACATGGGACAACCACTGGGTCTACTGGCTCGGCCCATTCATCGGTGCTTCAATTGCTGCTCTCCTCTACCACATCGTCTTCATTCAGCCAGACAACTACGAGGAGCTTCCTAACTAAGACACGAACATTTCCTCCCCTTTAGTAAGCCTATATGTTTGAATGGCAGCTACTGGGTTGTATATGCATTTTCCCATAAGATTCGACTGTTTTCTACATGTTTTATTTTTTTCATCAAAATACTGGCAGTGTTAAACCGTCCTGGTGAAAAGTTCTTCCTTTGCTTCAATGAATTATTGATTGTTAATTATCGCGCTCATGGTTTACTTGATTTAATTTCACAAAAATGAAGTTTTATTATGCCTAGTAATCAGATTGTTGGGCATAATTCAGTTAGCCCATGCTCTGAACAAACATTGAGATACACCATGCTTCATTTCACCCGGTCTGGACTCAGAAAAAAACGTAAAACATCTCACAGTTACACCAGAAAGCCCTAAATCAACTAAATGAAGCCACAAAATAGAATCAGTATCGAAAACAAAATCTTCACATAGCACTAGCATAAATACAGACAAGTGCTTTAAGCAGGCAAAAGGCATCATATGAGTATCGCTATTTTTTCTTCGTAAAATTAAATTGTAAGGTACATCAGCGCGTAAGTTTCGCAATGTAATGCACTAATACTACCATCCTAATGATCACATGGCTTACTGGGAGAGTAAGCCAACGAAACAATTAATATTCAGGCAAATTGCATAGAAAAGAATATATGATAACATGACTGGAAAAAAGAATGTGTTTTGATCTGAAGTCAGTGAAATACAGGAGATACGTACAGAATGTAAACAGCACATTAATCCACTGTGAGACCGAAGGGACAACATTGAATGACTACTCTTTCTTCGTTTGACGAGGTTTACGCAGCTTGGATCGTCTTTGTTTCAGTAAATGCAGGTAAAGCTTCAACCAAAGAAAAGGATAGCAGACAAGAGCCACCTAACATCAGAAGTTCATCCAAGCGTCAGCTAGTTAGCATGAAATTTGTTAACATTAAAAAGAAGTGTTAAGATACTTATTAAGACCTGAAAAGGACATGAACATTGTGAGGATGTGTTCTCGTTTTCACTAAAAAAAAAAATCACTTGAAAGGAAAGAAATATAATGAACTTGAGCCCATTCCTTTGACTCAGGAGAGGTGGTTGGTTCCTATCTTAGTTGCTTTTTTAACGATTACATAGTGACACGTACTAAGTATTGAGATGTCTCCCTCACCTCAATTAATTCATCTTATATCTTTGGCCTACCATCTTCATCCTTGCTCAACCTCCTACACTTTCTAATCCCTCTGCCATCTTTGTCATTTGCTAATGTCAGATATGAGGCAAATTGCACTGCTATCCTCCAAAAGTGTAGTTTAGGCAACATATAATCATGCATGGAAGCACTAGTAAGGATGAGAAAACTGAAAAGTTTAGCATGGTGCTACTAATGGGAAAAACTGATATCAAAATTCCACCAATCTTGCAAATTTGGCTGTTGGTAATCAACGTTTTGGTTAAATTTGGACTATTTGTGTGCTCAGCAATGGCAATGGTGGCTATGGTGTACAGGAGAAGTTGGCACAGGTATTGAGTTGTTGAAGGCAATCAATAGTTGAACTTATCATTTCCTCCAATCAACAAACCATAATACTTTCACTAGGATGAGGGTTCTAAAAGAATTCATTATCCTCTGCAAGTAGTAACAAATAACATCAAATTTTAATCATAAAAGAAAACAATATTATCATTTAGTTATCACAACACCTATGCCCACTCAGTTATTACAACCATAACAACAATAACAAAAGACTTAATCCGAAATGATTGAAGTCAATTACCAGAACCAATAAATCAATCTCATTGGTTATCCAAATGATTTCTCCTCCTCCATTCATTTCAGTTATCTATCATCACAAATTCTCAACCAATAAATTAAAATTCTTCATATCCTTTTCCGCCATACATGTCTTCTTCGATCTTCCTCTTCCTCCTCTTATATCCTCAAGTCCCAAATATCTAATTTCTTTACTAATTTGCCAACACTCCGTTGTTACATATGTCCAAACCACCTTAAACGATTCTCTTTCATCTTATCTTCAATATCTACGACTCATCTTATGTCTTTTATCAAAAATTATGACCTTCAAAGTATATCCACTCATCCATATAAGTATTATGCATTTCAGTTACCCCCATAGTCCTATAAAAATCCCTCCTAAAAGGATAACATTTTGACTCATAATCATGTTGGTCTAATGACACCTCGATAAAACTTATCTTTAACCTTTACCGTTTGTTTGGTTGTTGTTACTAACTGATGGAATTGAAAATGATTTATATTGTAAATTTTCATGAAAAGTACTATGTCATTCTCATGGTGATGAAATGTTCATCATATAAATGTTTTTTTTGTTATTATCCATTACTGTGTAATACTACCTATCAGAATGGTAATGCATTGGGATGAAATTTGAAGAAAATGAGATGATTAAAATAAGACTAAATATGATCATTAAACTTGTTAAGATATTATTCTACTAAAATTACACTAACTTTCCATCACATTTCCCACTAATTAATACCTATAACCAAACGGGTCGTAAGAGTACACCGTAATCACTTAATAACATAATTACCCAATTTTCATTCTCCATTTTTATAACCAAAATCCTTTGGTTCACATCCCAGTGAATATCAACATTACTCTAAAAGATGAACCCAAAGTATTTGAAATAATTATATGAAGCGATTTCTTTTTCTACCAACTTTATAGTGTCTTTACTTAAGTCATTTGTGCTAAAATGACACTTCATGTATTCCGTCGTACGTCTACAGTTCAACTCAATTTAACCCTTGTGACTTCAACTTTTGTCTCCATCATTCTAACTTTACATTTAAATCCTCTTTATTTCTGCAACGCAATGGAATAGCCCATTGATATGCCATGACAATGAAGAATTCATAATTGTAACGGATGCAAGAACTACAAAGAAAGTGAATACAAGCATTCGAGAGGCTTAAAACTCTCCTAAAATGAGTTTTAGAACTCAACTAAAGTGTATAGCAAATATTCTAATATCGTTCTCTATTATCATTTTCTTATTAATACTAGTTCACCCCTCCCTTAAGGTTATGACTAACTAATACTAAAATACCCATACTACCCTTATATCTAATATATATCAATTTCATCTAGTAAAACAATGTCATTAGTAACATGCACTAAGGCACATCTCTTTGAAATAATTAAGTGATCTCATCTAAGACCTCTGAAAAAAGAAAAGAGCCCAGGAATGAACCTTGAAGAAGGTAAATTGTGATTGGAAAATCCTTTGTTCCCCATCCACATGGCTTAATGTTTGTTCTCACTTCTCAGTTACAGTTTATATTTTGTAGTCTACACTATAATAATGTAGTTTCTAGGAATAATGTTCTTTGTCATTGTCTAATAAAATATTTCTCTTAGTAGCTTTTCAAATTGATAAAAATCATGTGTAATTCCTTTTTTTCTAACCCTACAGTACTCTATCGTTTCGAACTGATTCTCTAATATGCATATGTTGGTATATCTTCATACATACTTCTTAGTGGCGATCCACTGTGATGTCAATGAGGTTAACTGACATCACCTAAATAAAAAAAAAACGAGTAATATTAGAGGTTAGAAAATTGCAGGTTTTTGTGAAGATGGTGAAGAAGGCAAAAGTTGTTGGTTACCGTTTGCTTTCTTAAGGCTGCCTAATTACTTATTAGGGTTGGTTAATTGATGGTCTTACGGATGGTAGTACATTGTTTTCAAACTATGAAAACTCGTCGTGAACAATTACCAAGATCGAACATTGTTAAATGTAATTTTTATTTAACCTATTGACATCGGTAACTTTTTTCAGGATTCATCCCTTAAACTTAAATCACTCTTAATAGTAACGGTAATGATTTTATCACAGTAGTTGGAGAAATCTTGTATATCCCCTTTGTTCTTATAGATTTGTACCAAAGTACTTCTCTGTTCTCTCCTAGTTCTTGGACATCATGTTGGTCTTCAATTGAATAAATTAGTTAATTAAGTTACTCGAATCCTCCCTATACATCTCTGCACCTCAATAGATACAACATATGACTTCACCGCTTTCTTTAGCTTCATTTCTTCAAAGCACCCTCGACTTCTGGTTTCTTAAACATAATTCTTTGTTTTCATCCATGGTAGCGATAAATATGTCTTCTAAAACATTTCCTTGTTCTCGATTAAATAACTCATCAAAATACTCCCTCCATCGATTAAATAAATAAATAATTTAATTCTCCCACATTCCTTTTACCATTGGTCTGAAATTGGTGAATATTCTTTACAATGACAAACACACGAGGAAATGCTCAAAATATAACTATATAAGGAATTTTCTAACATTGCGATAAAAAATAAATGTATAGTACCTTGACAAAGGTAAGATAGCTGAAATGAAGGGCAGCGAAAAAATTTCTGTAAAGGTCCTTTTCCTTTATATATGGAAGAGCTTGGTACATAAGCCACACTGCAGGGCATGAATTTAACACAATTTTTAACGACTACTTCAGGCAGGCATGAAAAATTAAATGAGCTAACATTACAGGCTCTTAAACATCCAAAATTATGTAACAAATAAGTAATAAAAATAAAGGTTAAAAGAAAGAAGATATTGAGATAAATCAGCATACTTACTTTCACCAGCAACTCCAACAGGATACACTGGGATGAAAAGAGTGTACCTGACAGAGAAATAGATCAAATGAATATGAAAATCAAGCCCATGCATAAGGATCACAGTTGAACGACATCTATCCACCGGAAAGAACATAATTGTTGAAGTAAGAAAACCTGATGTAGGTCGACCAATATGGGCATTTTCCAATACAGCTTAAAGCGTAGTTTGAGTACCTAATTACCTGTATCCATTCCAAACATTTAGATAATTCTCATAGACAAACAAGAAGCATAAAATGATGACCAATGAACATGTGATGGCAATAAAAATTGCAAATCAATACACCAAATATTTATATCATTCAAAGCAGATAGAATATGAGCATTACATTTCGAAGTTAGGATACCAACTAAATTCAGCAAATTTAACCATCATATCAATATCCACGGGGAAATGCATGAAAATTAATTGGTGAGGCTTTTCTTTCATCCAAGAGTTTCTCAAAGAAAATTGTGAAATGTTCTTAAATTTGTTTTCAACAATTTTTCAGAATACATTTTTTTTAACTATCACACTATCAATCACCCAGACTTTGATTATAATTTTCTATGAGCGTGATACACTGGGGATGATGATGATATTGATGACTATCAATCACCCAAAACAATTTATTAAATCCATTGAAATGTGAGGTGGGCACAAATTTGAGTAGTGAGTATAAAGACAGTAAAAAAGAAATGGGAGAGTAATCCACAAAGTCCTGTGAGTTTGTTTAGAAGCCTCTAAGAGGTAAAATATACTAATCTGTACTAAGCCTCTGGTGTGTCGTGGTCTTTCTTCCTAACCTTCACTTTTCTTCTTTGCAAGGGACTTCTACGATTTCTTGGGGGAGTAGGGGAGACTGTACCAACAGTATGCATCAAAAAATCATTTCTACTTTACAAGAATCTGATTCTGCATCTTTCTAAGGAATCTCAAAAATTTCAAATGCTATTAATCCAGTATACATGGAGCAACTGAAAGAATCCCCTGTCAAATCCATTTCAACTCACAAACTCCTCCTGCCACAGAAAACGCATAGCCGCCATGGTCAGACTCACAGCCCTAACCTACATATTCAGCACGTCAAAGATTCTTGTTCTGATGTGACCTCAATTATTCAGATTCGGACTAAATATCTATTTTTAAGTTCCATAAACATGATAACCCTCCGAAAAGACAGGAGAACATGAACATATTCGATAATAAGATGTTCAAAATAAATCCATGAACCTGTAATACGAAGTTCCTACAGCGTTCATTTCAAGCTTCAAATCATTATTCAGCATCTTGGTCCAATTCTTTTCACCTCAAAATTCCTAAATTTATTTGAAATAGACAAAACTGATATTCTGACTTATTAGCCCTAAAATAAGTGAGATTATAAGCGTCAAATTTCTTAATCTGATTCTGAATATATACTCACTTCACTAATGCTCCAAGCAGCAAACGAAGATAGTGAGTTCGCAATGACATAAAAAAACGAATCATAGGTCATTTCAAGTGAAAGTTTTCAAAGATAGCCAAGTTGAAGCAACTCACTTCACTGATGCTCCAAGCAGCAAAAGTTACAAAAATGGATTGAGACTCTTGTACCTGTACAGATTTTAGAAAAAAGAATCGTTTAACATTGACACACAGACTTACATTGTCTAAGCTTGCCGTCCAGACTGTTGAATCAATTTTTACATTGACAGGCAATTCGAACTATGAATGCGACAACTAATTCAAAAGAGTTCACAAAAAACCCAAGTGGGTTCAAAAGATGTGTATAAGGAAAGCCATGAACCTCAACAATGTTCCCAACAAGAGCTAGAAGATAGTGAGTTCTTCCTCCCCATTGCATAAGAGGTAACAACACTCCACTTGGAACAATACCTACATTCTCGTTAAAACATACAAATAATATAGGTAACTTCAGACCTCCAGAACGATAAATTGTCATAAAATACCTATACAATTACACATTTTCTCAGAACTTGCCTTATAAATATCTTGTGAAAAACCACATTACAAATTAGTCTTATTTGTGAAAGATTACCATTTACGGCCTATTCGGTTGGCAATAAGAATGATTGCTAGTGTAAATTTCATGAAATGTATTATGTCATCCCAAGTTAATGAAACATTGATCATAAAAAATTAGTTCACAATTTTCCATTACTACTTCATACCAACTCTCGAAATGTTGATGCGCATTAAAATGAATTTTGTGAAGAAAAGGAGATGATTGAAGTAGAACACGCTTAACTATCAAGCCATTTTCGTACCAAAATTATGTCCATCTGTTAGCTTGGGTGTTAAGTGGTAGTTATTAATAACAAACACCTATTTACAACATACCTCGTTTTTGACAGAAGTTGTAATTCTATAAGTAGTATAGTTTTTAACAATTTTTTCCAATGATAATAATAATTAATAATAGAACTGACAACTATAATGTCTTAGACATGCACAAATAAAACAAACTTTCAAGCAAATTTGTATGAAAATTGAAATAGTAGTATCTTATAAGTAAAAGAACATACATACCTAAAGCACCATGTATAACTTCCAAGAAAGCAGTTTTCTGCAATAAACCTTTTATGCCCACAAAAATTCAAATATTTAAAGTAATACCCAAAAATTTTAGTACAAATGTGGCAAAAAATAAAATAAAATGCTTACAAATAAGTTGCCCAGAAGAGGCAAATGCGGCATTGAAGGAATGAGTGGTACTGAGATCTATTAAAATTCGCCAGAATGCAATTGCCCTGCAACCCAAAAAAAAAAAAAAAAGAGTTAGAATATCTTGATAAGTAGTAAGTACTAGATTATATCAATGCTAAAATGAATGATTTTGCAGGGAAATTGAGATTACCAGCCAATGGTTTGAAGAAAATTGTAAATGAAGAGGTATAAATTGGACAATCGAGCCATAATTTGAATTGCTATTATCAAAAAATTATAATTTGTATTGTTCCAAATTTCAGTTTCAACTTCTTGTTCGACTACGAAATTTTAAGGATAAAATTGAAAGAAAAAACAATTTTTTGAATTTCTTATCAATTGATTGTAAATAATTTCAGGGACATGATTCATCCACGTTAACCTTTTACGTCTTCGACGGATACACTAATTTGCATTGAATGCAAGAAAAAACATCATTTTCACTTGTTAATCTTGTTAGGGAAATTTATGGAGCTCCAAATTTTCGGATTTTTACATAATAAATAAACTTTTTTTTTTATTTCCAGGGTGACCGTCACTTTTTTTTTTTTTAATTTCTAGGGTGACCGTCACTTTTTATTTTTTTTATATGATAGACAAAAGGAAGTTTTTTTTGTTAACTTTACATTATTTTTACCCAACGAAATGACATTTTCTTACAAAAAAAAATAAACGTTGTAATCACTATAATTGACCACATATTTCGTCATTCAGTCAAAATAAATACTTAATTAAACCAAAAGCTTAACATTTTTCTGCTACATGGAAAAATTAGAAGCTCAAGGTCATCATACGAAGGTATTTCTTTTTTTCATAATGGTCACTTGTTATTATTAAATAATAGGTCTTCCGTCTATTATGCATGTTATACTACACTTTTTACGCAATTTAATGTGTTATTTAAATCATGTATATATTGAATTACATAAATCTAAAAAATATAAAAAGTTAATATATTATGAAAGAATGCGATTAAACGATTCAAATAGGATCCACTTGATTATATTTTTTCTCATGAAAGATTTAGTGTTTTTTTTTTCACCTATCATTTCCTGACCCTACCTTGTAATAAAAAATGTTGGAAATTGAAATCAAAGTATACATATACACTCTTTGTCCCTTTTAATTTGGGTGGTTTGATTCAAATATGTAAGAACTTTTCAAATTATATGGTGCACACCAAATGGGACAGAGAGAATGAAATTTAGTTAACTAACTAATTACTTAATAAATTTATAATCATTATATTGCATTATACTTCATCTATTCACTATTATTATCCCATTTGGTTTTGAATATTATTCATTAATCACTCTGAAAATGTGTTTTGCTCTTACTCTATAAATTAAAATATAATCAAGTGGGATCTTGCTTGATTTATTTTAATGTAAATTTAATAATATTAACTTTTTTATATTTTTTACTCAAATACAATTAGAAATATTAAAATCATATAAATTGAAATAAACTTGAATTATATAAATTTATTAGTGTATAAAAATAATAGTTTAAATTAGGGTTTGATCCTTTAACCTTAGATTACAAATGTGTTTATAGTTCAACCATTGAGTTATAGTAATTTTTGTTATATTTTTACTCTCTTTAAATTATATACTACAATAGTAAAAGGGTCAAAGCCAAATTTACAAGGGATCACATTTTCGGCAAGGGGGTCGAACCTCCTCCAGTCCCCTAGGTAGCAGCGTATGTGCCAAATGCTTGGTTTATGCTCGAATATGACAAGGTTAACCCGAACTGGATAAAAATACCAAAACACCCAACTAAGCATAAAATCTCAATAAAAGAAGCATAATTGCATAATTCTTAACCTAAACGAGCCAAATAATGAAGGCCAAAACATGAATAAATTATCACTAACAGAATGTCTAGATTAGGCTTACAACGCGTAAATACAGATTCATATATTACTTGGTTGCTCAAGATCAAAGATACAAAATAAAGGTCGTGTT
The DNA here is from genome assembly GCF_026212465.1 of Amaranthus tricolor. NCBI lineage: Eukaryota > Viridiplantae > Streptophyta > Magnoliopsida > Caryophyllales > Amaranthaceae > Amaranthus > Amaranthus tricolor. The sequence goes on along the minus strand of NC_080051.1, from coordinate 18,203,979 downwards.
TGCTCGCGATTTTATGTCAAAGTAATAATTGAGTTTGTCATAATGAGCCAAAAACTCAAGAACATCTTTTTGTTAAATTGCCCATTCAGTTCAAGAGCTAAGCATTCATTTGCTCAAGGGAGGGTGGTCTCAATTTCTCATAAAATCTAAGAAAACTTTTGCATAAAGAATGTTATGTTATATATTGGATATGGAAGAACCAAAATGAATATTTTTGGAACGTACAATGTAAGGAATAAAATTTGGTGGCTTATCACAAAAAAGGAAAGTTAGCCATAAGGACACCAAATTTTGCTTGATTCTCTTGGATCTTGTATAGCCGTTTTATGCATGTATGAGAGTTATCTTCTTAGTGTTGTAATCTTGTTATGTTGGATTAATGAATTATTTCATATTCCAAAAAAAAAATAAATATTATATAATAATGTTAAATTTTAATCTAAAAATTAGGTTAAATTATGAAAATTGCAATGTGGGTAACTCTTATTTCATTGAGATTTATTTAAAAATTATTAAATGAACTATAAAATAAAAATTGCAATTCAAGCAGTCATTAGTCATGGTGAAATACAGTGGACATTCTTAATTTTTGAGATGTTGGGGGTATTTTCTGAAAACCCTCAAGACCAAGGATCATCACTTGATCTTCATTGAAGTTGACTTGGTTTAGAGATCGTTATGATATGACTATTGAGAGGAATGCCCTCACATACATATTGTATTTGTTTGGTTGCATCTTGTTCTCAGATAAGAGTGGCGACTCCGTACACTTAATCTAACTCCCTTCGGTATAAGACTTAGGATAGGTTATAGAGTACAACTAGGAGAGCACGAGCCTTACATACTATGAGACTTAGAACGAGCTGTAGAGTTCAACTGGGGCAGACATAGGTAAAATGCTATTAGAGATAGTACTCTTTAATACAAACCACTATCTCAAGTAGTCTTGTTTGAGTGTGGAAACAAAAATTTGTCAGTCGTTCGTAGACAGGGCATGGGAATTATGTTTCCATGGACATAAGGTGGGAAATACTTTCATAATTAATACTCCTTATTTTAGGAAAAAATTCTTATAAACCACCCATAATTGAACCGAAAAATCTGATGTCATAGCACAGATCAAAGGCTCTAGATTTCTTCGCGCCATTCCCAGGGTTCCACACTATCTCTCACATCTCTATCTTCCTTCAATTTCTACTAATTCTGCTTTAATTTTGACCGAATTACATCCATTTCAGGTTTAAAGTAATGGCGATTTGCTCCAATGGCGTCCAAAGTTGGTAATTTTTCGTCGTTAAGTGGAGGTAGTTTTAATTATATGACGATTTGCAATTTTTTAAATTTTCTTTCGCTGTACTTCACTTGTCATTTTTACTATTATCTATTCGTGATATTTATGATCAATTATTCGGATTTGTAAATTCAGAGTGACATTTCCGAAGTGTTAGATAATTGAAGTGTTCCGCTCAATATGGAAAAAGACGTTTGGAAAATTCTGTGATAGTAGAACAAATTCTTTGGAATTATGCGAGGAAACTACTAGTAAATTTGGTAGGGATTTATGAATAAGAAATTATTTATAAGGGTAAAAGAATCGGCCTAGAAACGTAATTCCACATTTCTCATCGTCATTTGTCGTTGCTAATTATATTTGTGCGCGGTTGGGACCGCAATATTATAATCATTGTTATCTTTTCTTATCAGACATGACTTTGGTCGATCCTTTCACTTTGTTAATTTGATGGAGATAGTATGTAAAGAATATAGTATTATCATATAATCTTTTTTTTTTTTTTTTTTCATTTTTGATTTTTGTTGTGGAAAAGATTAGTTTGTGTCTTTAGAGATTTTGCTTTGAGGCTCATCTTTTTGCTTACTTTTTAAGCTCAAATGAGAAATCCAAGCTTTAGATGTGCTGTTCCTATTCAGATTCCTGTGCTAATATTCTTACAACAGTTGACTAACCAAAGTAGAATCTTTATTTTAATTATGTCTATGTTCTCGGGGCGTTGTTTGATAAGGCTTCGAGTTTTCTTGGGTTTTATTTCGCTTTGTCTTTTTGGATTCACTAATGGAGCCAATAGGAGTAGATCAATGCCAAGGCACTATGCTAGTTAAGAATAAATATACGCCTGTGGACCTACTTAAAGGAAGATCACTTTGATTTCACTTTTTTATTTTCATTCTAGTTTGTATTAGGTGGGGAAAGAATAAAGTAATTATGGAAAAATTAATCTAGAGGGCCAGAGGCTACATGCTCTGCAATAACATAATATACTATATCTATAAATAACATTGTTAAGAAGGAAGTATTGTGCTTTTAGACAAAATCTGCTCCATATTTCACTAGAGGACATAGGCTTATGGACATACTGTCAGAGGACTTTGATGGTCGTTGTAGTCTATGGGATGCTTCAAGTTGTATATCACTTTGTGCTACCATTCAAGCATTCCACTTCAAGAAATATTTTAATTATATTAGCATCTTTATTACAATAATCAAATTGTTAAAACAAGAGGGTTATTGTTATTTTTAAAAAATAATTAAGACTTCCAATAGGATTCTTTTAGTTTCTCTTATACTCATTCTAGACACCATTACATAGCATGGAAACTTTAGAGAGTATGATCTACTATTTTTTCTGCTTAGAAACTACCATGATTTTTTGTGTGTACCTAGATCTTTGAAGAAGAATACCTAACTGCTTTTTGTCACATCATTTCATAAATGCTTACTCTCCTCTGGACTTGGTTGTATGAACTTTAGGTAATTAGATTTGGGGGAGGTTAAACTAAGTTTGTTATCTTCCTTGATTTGCTAACTTTTTAAACAACAACAATAACAATAATGCCAGAACCTTAATCCCAAAAGATTGGAGTCCGCTATATGAACCAATATATCAATTTTAATGGTCGTCCACATGGATTCTTCTTCTCCATTCTTTTTGATTTTCTTCCATCTTAGTTTGTAAGTCTAGATTCTTCATATCCTTTTCACTTCTACCTTCCAAGTCATCTTCGGTCTTCCAAGTCATCTTCAGTTTCCTAGCCCTCATTTTAAGTCTTCCGTGCTCCAACTTTCTATCTTCCTTACCACTTCACTAATACCCCATCTTTACATTTGCCCAAACTATCTCAAACGATTATCTTTCATCTTTCCTCAATATTTGCAACTTCTAAACCCTTTCTTATATCTTTGTTTCGAATTTTATCCCTCAAAGTATACCCTCTCATTAATCGAAGCATTTACATTTTCGCAACTCCTATTATCCTATTATGATCCTTTCTAAAAGCCCACAATGTCGATTCATATAATAGCATTGGTCTAATGTCGTTCGATGTACTTGTCATTTAGCTTTAAGGGTATACCTCACTCACCGCTCTTTTTTTGTTTTTTTGCCATCCACACTTAATTCTATGTATCACATCTTGTTGGATGTATTCACTATTTTGAATTATGAACTCAAGGTATTTGAATCATTCACTTGAAGGATTTCTTTCTCTTTAAAGTTTAAAGTGCCTCGCGGTATCTCGTGTGCTAAAGCTATACTCCATGTACTCTGCCTTATTCCAACTTAATTTGAAACATCGTGACTCCAACTCTTGTCTTCGTTGTTCTAACTTAGCATTTACCCTTTCCCTTGTCTCATTCACCAAAACAATGTCATTTGCAAACAACATGCACCAATGCACGTCTCCTTGTATTGATTGAGTTATCTCATCTAGGACTGTTGCAAAAAGAAAGGGCTTAGGGATGGACCTTGATAAAGCTTCTCAAACACTCTTTTCCATAATTTCATATTATGATTGATGAGTTTTATTCCTCAACAGTTGGAGCCTTCTTTGACATCTCTTTTGTTCTTGTAAATGGGCACTAGAGTACTTCTTCTACAATCATCGGGCATCTTGTTTGTCCTCTTAATCTTGTTGAAAAGATCAATTAATCAAGTTACTCTGATCGTCCCTAGGCATCTCCATACCTGAATAAGTATACCATCTGATCCAACCGCCTTCTCTAGCTTCATTCTTCAAAGCGCCCTCTTACACTAACTTTTATATTCGTTGCATTAATTTTCTATTTTCATCAAAAGGAGTGATTGTTATATCCCCTATAACTTTTCCTTGTTCTCCATAAAATGCATTAAAATGCTCCTTTCATTGATCTTTGATGTTCTTGTCCTAAACTAGATTGTTCTTTTTCTACCCTTAAAACATTTTACAACTTCTATGTCATTTGTTTTTGCTTGTCTCCTCTTTGCCATCCGGTAATTAACTTTTTCTCCTTTAGAATCTACTTTGCCTAACACCTCTTAAATTCCTTTAATTTCGCCTCACGCCACTTTGTCTTGGTTTTAAATTCCTTAAATTTGGCTAAGTTTTCCTCATCCTCAAATTTTCTTAATGCAAGATAACACCTTTTCTTTTCCTTTATAACTGTCTTCACGTCATTATAAAACCATGTTGTATCCTTCTTTTTAACGAAACTACCCCTGATTCTCCTAAAACCTTAGCTATTTGAATGATGCAACTTTTCATCTTTGTCCAAGTATTTGTATCCAAAGTCATATCCCAATCAACTTTTTAACAACTTTGTTGGTGAAAACTTTTGAATTCGAAAGATGGGATGTTATTGAAATGTTGAGCTTTTAGAAAGGATCGTAGTACAAGATGGGAGTAGTGGAATTTCGAATTCTTCGATGGATGAGCGAGCGTACCTTAATGGATAGATTCAAAACAAAGATATAAGAAAGGGTTTAAGAGTTGCAAATAATGAAGAAAAGTTGAAAGAGTATTGTCTAAAATTGCTTGAGCATTAACAAAGATATATTAGCAAATTGGTAAAGAAAATTATAGCTGGAGCTCGAGAGACTTAAAAAGAGGGCGAGAAAGACCAAAGATAACTTGGAGGACAAGAGTGGAAAAGGATACAAAGAACCTAGACTTACAAATTGAGATGATAGAAAATTAGAAGAATGGAGAAGAAGAATCCATGTGGATGACCATTAGAATTGATATATTTGTTCATGTAGCTGATCCCAATCTTTTGGGATTAAGGCTCTGGCATTGTTATTGGTTTTGTCTCGGTAAAAACTTTAGCATTATCCTCTTTTGATCTCCATCATTTAATCATATGTTCTTTGGCTTTCTTTACTTTTGGTATTGCTTGAATTCGAACATCTTGGATAACGAGTTCATGTTGGGTGGATACCCACTCTCTTGGGATAACCTTATTGTCAAGCTAGCTATCTCTTTCTATCATCCTTATCACAAAGTAGTCAATTTGAGTTGCATTTTCCTCTAGTTCAAAAAGTCACCATATGACTATCTTTCTTCTTAAACCATATTTTGGCAACCAACCAATTGTATGAGATTAAGAGTGCAAAATCCAAAATGGACTCTCCTGTTTTCCTGGTTCCATAGCCAAAACTTTTATAGACACCTTCTTAGCCACCGCGGCACACCCCTATGTGAAAAAATTCCTTCTAATTAATTCCTCTATCCCCACTTGCGGTGCATAGTCACTTATGGCGTTCAAAATCTCTTTAACCGTCTTTTATTAATAGCTACATTTCACCCTTTTATGTGAGAGCTTTTTGAGTGAAGTGTAGCTATTAATAATCCTATATTTCTTTTTGCATACCTCTACTACATCCTTATTTTTTCGTTCATCCGTGATAACTCCAACTCCAATTCGATTTCTATCTTGTCTTGAGCACCACAATTTATATTTGTGTCTTTCACCTACTATTGTTTTGGGTCTATCTCTAACCCTTTTCTCTTGTAGACATAAAATGTTAGTTTTTCTCATTTCCATGATATCCACCAACTCTGAAAACCTACCAGTCAAGCTACCAATGTTCTAAGATCCCAATCTTTACCTAAGACCTTTGGTTTTCTCTAACCATGTATGCTTAAAACCTATGTGCTCTTACTCATTTGACATCACACTTGGGTATTGTGGCACGTTGTTTTTGGACAACGACCTAACAACCTTTGCATACTTTTTATTACACCTCGACCTATGAAATGTAGTGCTTTGCTGAGTAGGGATGCCCCCACGAGAATTGATTTTTGGTTTATGATCATGGGATGTGACTAAAGTTACTTACGTGGTTGTCACTAACCTACCGTTCACCTTCCTCCTTTATCATGGCTTGCGCCCGACAACAAGCGAAAAATACTCACATGCAGAGTTATATGCTAATGTTTTTTAAAAAAATTGTTTTTCATATCCTTCCTTTTTAGTTTTTCTAGTTTGGAGGCATGATTCTCTTTTGGTTGCATGATCACATCAAACTCTTAACTAATTTATCAGCTCATTTTATAAAAAGATTAATTCAACTGAAAGTATTATGCTAGAGTAGATTACCTCTATTTTAGGATACCTTGTTGGCTGATACCAGGAAAGTGATGGTATCTGAAAATGCAATTTTTCCTTCAATTGAGGAGGTTACGTGAGTTGTCATTTTGCAAATAATGTGACTTGTTCATCTCTAAAAACAGATCTTTTTTATGCATGGCCTCAAGGAAATGGTACCTCAAATTCTACTTAAATGATGTATAAAGTAGCTATTAAAACGATTCAGCTAGTTTATGTTATTTTATTGAGTTATAATTTCCTTATTCTGAAATTTCTTTTACCTGTCTGAAATTGTCTTGTAATTATCTCTTGACCCTTGAGAGTGGTCGTACAATTGTGTTTTAATTATAAGTCCCATTGAAACTCTGAAAGCATTGCTAACACTGAAATTGCTCATCAAAACTACTATTTAAACTTTTAAGTAGGGGTAGGAAATTTGTTGAATGAGCTGATTTGTAAAAGCTCTTTTGATGATACCAGTGGCCTCTTCATTTATTCTCATAAAACAGAAATAATATTGGTTTGGTTTACAAGAGAAACACAGCCCATGAGAATATAGTCTTTTAATGATCATGAACTCATGTAGCTGACTATCTAAAATAAGACAGCATGAAGAAATATTTCAATGTTTGTTGCAATTTGGTTATGAAGTCTTAGATCTCAAAACTATTTTAAGGGCTGTTTATCCGCTATGATATATATCTATGCAAGTCAATTCAATATCCTTAGTAAAGAAAATGGCTAATCATTGATTGACTATCCAATAATCTCTCGAAACATTGATTACTCGTTTCACACCCTACATTGATTACTCGTTTCACACCCTTTCATCTTGGCTTGATTAGTTTTTCTAGTGAAATGGAGTCAAATTGAGAAAGGGAAATGAGTGAAAAAGAAGTAAAGAAAGGGTCTAGTGGAAGTCATGTAACTTTCTATGTTCTAAGATTAAATGGGTGAAGGATATTAGGCATCTATGTTCTTTGATAACTTCTATTCAAACACAGATATGATTCATCTCCTCGATTATTTCCATTTTCCTAAACCCCAACGTAAATAAATATAAAAAGGGCATCCATATGTTTGTATCATACTAAACCAAAAAAAAAAGTAGAAACAAGATAGTAGCTAGGGAATGTGAGTAGTAGAATGCATAAATAAATTTTTTTATTTAACTTAACGTAAACTATATGTTTATGATACATTACATTGAGGAAGTTTCAACTTATTAAAACTTATACTGCAAGTGACCATGAACTAGAAAGAAAAATAAGCACTACCTAGTTGCTAGGTCTATTATCATGCATTAATGTTACAATGCTCAATGGACAATGGGTGGAGAAGAAAACTAAATTTTTCTATTGTAGAGCCCTTACTATACAGTCAGAGTTTTCCTGGCAAGATAAGAGATTTAACATAGATAACACTATTAATGCTAAATTAACCAGTTAGAGACATATTCTCATGGTGGTAACACGGGACAAACTGATCATTACTAGAGAAAAACATCTTAATTTCATCTCCTTCCATTCTCCATAATGCGTCTGGACAGTATTCCCACAATGGAGAAGCCAGTGGAGGACAAGTAAAATTACTGCCGTCACGGTAGACATCACAAACTGGTTTAATTGGTTCTTCTGAAGTGATATCTTTCCATATGTCATCCATAGAATAAACTTCTTCCCCCTTACCCTGACTTTTTTGATACTTATTCCCCTGCAGAGTTGACATATCTGTGGCTATTGTGCTGTCAAAGCTTTCTGTTGTCTCATTAGCAGCTTTTGAATTTACTGCTTGGTTGTTTGATGAAGAGGAGGAATCTGAAGTTGATGATGATGACGATGAAGATGGATATGTTTCTCGCTTCTTTTCTTGTGCTTTCTTCCTCATATGTGTTCTCCAATAGTTCTTTATCTCATTATCAGTTCTTCCTGGTAATCTTCTAGCAATCCGTGACCATCTGCATGCGATTAGAAGGTAAACTCAACAACCGATCAGCATATCTTTGTTTTTAAGATTAAATAACAAGTTGCTCTACTTAGAGACTTCAATTATAGTATTCTACTGTAGAATACTGAAGAACATACCTGTTTCCCCATTGAGAATGAAGTTCGAGGACAAGTTTCTCTTCATGAGGTGTCATCTTTCCTCTTTTGAGCCCTGGATGCAGGTAATTAACCCATCGTAAGCGGCAGCTCTTACCTGTTCTTTTTAAACCTACAAGAAAACTTTGGTTAAAATGGATGCTCCTTGTTAAAGTTCCCCATTCTTCAAACAAGCATACCTAGCATTTTTCTCCCGCCACCTTCAAACCTGAAACTTTAGCTATGAAATCCCATCGCCGGTCCCCAAATAATCCCACAAAGCAGACCAGTTGAAGGTCTTCTTGTTCTGTCCATGGACCTTTTCGAATTTCTTCTTGTTTCATTATGGCTTTTTACTTTTTCTTGCTTCAACTTCTTCTAAGATAGATTTTACCTATTTTTGGTCTTGTGGATACATGGAGAAGCCTGCTGCAAACTCCTAATATTTATATCAAACAATTTACAATATTTTAAACCTATGAGATAATCTTGATATATATTATTAAAAAATGATAAATTTAATCAACACCTTACATGTGTTCCCCACACTTTTGTCTTCTGATAGGCAACTTATGCATATGATGTAAGCCACTAAAATTAATTAATATCTAGAAGAATTGATATGGTGCTCTTAAGGTTCATTTTAAGTTACAGTGTAAGGTTCATTTTAAAGAACTGGTTACTAAGTCATAATTTTACATAATATCCCGCTTTTGACGTGTTTCCTGTACACCTTTCTGTGCCTTCTCTTGGATTTCTTCTTCTTTCTTGTTTTCTTGTTTTTGTTTTTCTTTTTTGGTTTGAGAACAAATTTTTAATATATATTTTTTTATTTTTCTTTGAAGAGGGGATGCAATGGCTGGGTCCATGTCAGTTTTATCTCTAGATAATGATAAATCCAAAGATTTAGATTGATAGTCATTCTTTATACGAGCAAAGGCATTGTCTCTCAAATTACACATTAAATGTAGTATAAAATAGAATTCTGAATTTGAAGAAATTGCAGTGCAGGAAATCTCTCTTGGTGTCTGTCAATTGGTTAAGGTGTTTTCTTTTTGGTTGAAGTTGATAATTAGCACCCTTTACATCCAAATTGTGATGTGTCGGTGGCATGCCTTGACTTTAATGGAAGCCACCAATATGAACCTAGGACCAAAGGAAAAGAAGATAAAACAAGTTAAAAAGAAAAGCAATCAGATAGAAGCTCTCTGTGTGATTATTCTGTCTTTTCAGTAGATTTTTCTTTCTTTCGAGAAAATAAAAACCCTTTCTACCTTGAAAAAATATTTGATGGGCATGCACAGCTATTTATTAGAAGCTTCAAAAATATTGTTATTGGCAAGCTATGTAGCCTATACGGTGATAGCTTAATGTGCATGGATGCCTATAATGTTCTGTTTGTTACACTGATAATTCGTCTGAATTTGTTTGGAGATGGTTAATTCTGAGTTATCTGATCTTTTTGTTATAACTGAAGTACCTTTGCTTCCCTGGTTGAATTAATTTCTATTGGTGATGATACATAGCATCTGAATGTCAGATTGTGCAATAGAGAAAGTACGTAAATTAGTTTTTCGTCTTTTTAGTACTGAATACCATGCACTGTCTATGATTGTTCTTATCTTTTAATTCCTTTGTTAGATAATATAGTGCTTGAATTGATTGTTATGTTTGGAAACCTTGATTTTATTGAAAATTCTAAATTTGACTCAAATTTAGTGTTACAAATCAAAATAAATCAAATTTGGATTGTACCCAATTTCATTCTTGCTTTTAAAAGTAGTTGAAGTTGAGGATTTGAAAATGACTATCCAAACCATGTCATTCTCACTTCTTCATTTATGATTTCATATTAAAATTTTTATAATTTAAAGTGAATTACTTATTTCCAAACACAACATTAAATAAATACTAATAATTAATAGGTGAATGGGATTAATGACTAGTCTTACTTGGTACTACTAGGTGGGATGAAAAAGGGAATGTTTTTCTTCATCTCAAACTCACTGACCCCCACCACAACAAAAGAAGAGGAAACTCTGTTATCATTGTGATAATATATTATTTATGAAGAAAAAAATAGTATTATATTAATGTAGATTTCTTTATTATATGTGGTGTATGTGCTTAGTGGGATTGCATCCATATATGTAAAGATAGTTTACCTTTATTTTTTTCCCTTTTAATTTTGTCTCTCATTTTTTATCGTGTGGAACATTGCTCTTTTTCTTGGACGCACTATTACATAAGAAACTTATACTCTTAGAGATCGTTTGCAGAACATAGGAAGTAAATTTTCATAGGAAGTTCTAATTTCGAGGAACGAATTTCCTTTGTCAAATTCTTATAAATTTGCTAAAATTTTTTGTTGACGTAAAGTAATCTTAATTTCCTATAAATGGCTTATTACTAAAAGAGGGGTATGATTATTGAATTCCTTTAAAGTATGGAAGTTATATTTTCTAGGAATTTGGATTTCCTATGGTTTTAGTTTATTTTGCTATACAAACAGGTTCCAAATTACCAACTTCCTAGGAATTTCAAATTGCTATTGAATTTTTGTGCAAACAAGCGACACTTTAGTGCTTTCCACTTCCTAATAATGCATGAAAAATCAATTATGAGGACTAATGTTCAAACAGAGAGACTAGTATATCCCCCTTCAAATAAGAAAGAAGAAATAAGGCACCACGTAAATCCGCTAATGTACTATTTTTTGCTTCACGCTGCTCTCTTTTTTGGAGGTTTCAACATGAAAGTGGTCTATCTTAATTTGTCGATTTTCTGCAATGTATTTTTCAATAGTGTCCAAACTTTTACTTGAATGATGAACCAATTGCTTATTCTTGTAAGATAATTCCTTTGAGATTGCCGTATTATTCTTGTTAAGAGATTAGGAATTGTGATTCCTGGTTGAAAATAGAGAAAAGGTATGGGGTTCTATGATTAGGTCTCATCATCTCAGCGATGAATGATGATGCATACACATTTGATTTCTTTTCTAGATTTTTTACTATGGATTTTATTTACTTGAGTAACTGGAGGTAGCACCGAGTAACTGCCAGATAAGATGTCACTATGTGGGATATGGTATTATATACGAAGTGGCATACTTTCCAATAGTTTGTTTATGGTAGGGATGCCAATACTGTACCCGACAATTTGAAAAATGAATGATCCGCTAACATATTCGATGCTCTTTCCTCGCTTTAGGGACCAATGTAATGAAATGAGAATCAAAATATTTGCAATATTGTTCATTGATCATTGATCCTTGTTTATTGATCATCATTCATTGTTCATTGTTCCTTGTTCATTGTTCATTGTTCATTGTTCATTGTTCATCATTCATTGCTCACAGTTCATTGTTCATTGTTCATCGTTCATTGTTCATTGTTGGTCGTTCCTTGTTTGTTGTTTATTATTTATTGTTTATTGTTCATTGTTCGTCGTTAATTGTTCATAGTTCATCGTTCAATGTCCATTGTTCGTTGTTCATAGTTCATAGTTCATTGATCATTGATTCTTTTTCATTGCTCATTGTTCATTGTTGATAGCTCATTGTTCATTGTTCATTGTTCATTGTTCATCATTCATTGTTCATTGATCATTGATTCATAGTTCATTATTCATTGAGCATTGATACTTTTTCATTGTTAATCATTCAATTTTCATTTTTCATTGTTCATCGTTCATCGTTCATTATTCATTGATCCTTGTTCATTGTTCATTTTTCATCGTTCATTTTTCACTGATCATTGATCCTTATTCATTGTTCATCGTATATTGTTTATTGCTCATTGATCATTGATCCTTGTTCATCGTTCATCGTTCATCGTTCATTGTTCATTGATCATTGATCCTTGTTCATTGTTTATCGTTCTTTGTTCATTAATCATTAATCCTTGTTCATTGTTCATCATTAATTGTTCATTGTTCATTGTTCATTGTTCATCGTTCATCGTTCATCGTTCATTGTTCATCGTTCATCGTTCATCGTTCATTGTTCATCGTTCATCGTTCATTGTTCATTGCTCATTGCTCATTGTTCATTGTTCATTGTTCATGGTTCATTGTTCATTATTGTTCATTGTTCAATGTTTATTGTTCATTGATCATTGATCCTTGTTCATGGTTCATCGTCATTGTTTATTGATTTATGATCCTTGTTAATTGTTCATCGTTCACTGTTGATTGATCATTGATCCATGTTTATTGATCGTCATTCGTTGTTCATCGTTCCTTGTTCATTGTTTGTTGTTCATCGTTCATTGTTCATCGATCATTAATCCTTGTTCATTGTTCATCGTTCATTGTTCATTGATCATTAATCCTTGTTTATTGTTCATCGTTTATTGTTCATTGATCATTGATCCTTGTTCATTGTTCATCATTCATTGTTCATAGTTCATTGTTCATTGTTCATTGTTCATCGTTCATCGTTCATTGTTCATTATTTATTGTTCATCGTTCATCGTTCATCGTTCATTATTCATTGATAATTGTTCCTTGTTCATTGTTCTGTTCATTATTCATTGATCTTTGTTCCTTGTTCATTGCTCGTCATTTATTGTTCATAGTTCATTGTTCATTGTTCATTGATCCTTGTTCATTGTTCATTGATCATTGAACCAGGTTGAGTGTAAATCACAAATATAGTGGGTAACTTGAATTTTAACACATCTAATAGTGGGTTGCAGCCAGAAAAAAAAAAAAAACGTATTTGCACCTTGATCTCTCCAAGCCTCCTGCACCCTTATTGCTTAAAATGCTCAAAAGGATGATACTAATTGATTTGACAAAATGTTATGATGCTGATGCTTGCTGTTTTTTTTTCCTTGTTTATCAGTTCATTTAGCTGGTTGCTTTATCTCTGATCATGATTTATTAAAAGATGAGGAATATAATTTATTCGTCAACTTCATCATTGTTTATCTTGAATAATATATGTCATTCCTTATCTTGTGCAGAGTGCCGTTAGTATTGTAACCACCACAAAGGCAAAACCTTGATATTTAATTATACATTTGTTGATATCAAGATTTCAAATTATTAGGAATGGACCACTTGCTTTGCGCAAAAGGTATGGCAAGTATGTTTATTTTATATGGATTAGATCTAGCATGATAAGGAATTTAAAGATTGCAAGATGCATATAGTATTGTTGAATCACACTGTGCTTCTTTGATTTATCTGTGCTAATATAAGAGGATGAAGTGCATGATTAATTGTATTGTTTTTGGGATGATATGCTCTTTATTTAGGAAAACATGTGTCTTTGCACCATTGATTCAAGCAAGTGCTCCTAAATTCTAAGACTTTGTCGCGTAATATATTTGTTATGTGTGCTCTATGTTATCACTGTTCTCCTCTTTTTTGGCTTAATATGTATTATTAATTATGTTCAAGGAACTTCTGATGGTGACCTTCATGATATGTACATGTATGCAACAGTAGTGTCTAACCTTTCTTCTTGATGAATCGTTTGAGGTCATGATAATTATGATTAGAGATTATAGACTAGAAACTAATCTGTGTGCTCATAAGGAGCCTGAAAAGCCAAGTTAGTTATCAAAGTGCCATAGTTTGGATTAATTATTGATTGATTCTCATTGCGCATGTTTTTACTTTTGCGGAGAAGAGGCTACTTACATTATCCTCTTCTAGCAAGAAATCACAACCTTCCTATCATAGTGCAAACATATAGTGACGGTTGCAATTGCAGTAACAGACACAATAATACGATAACGGGGTGATTATCATATCTCCAAATTTTGACCTAAACCATTAAATATCACTTGAAACAGCCTAAGATGCGGTTTTTTAACATATTTACGATACGGGTAATACGGGTAATACCGGTATGATACAACTATGTTTTTGCATTATGCTTCCTATTATTTTTTAGTTACTCCCTCCTCAAAACAGGAAGTTCTTGAGACTATTTGGAATGTCTTCAAAAATAATCTTTTTTCCTTTCCAAAGGAAGACGAATGTTGTCTTAATTTATACTCCTTTGTTTAAAACAAAATAGCTATACTCTAGATTGTATTTAGTTGTTCCACTTCCTTTTGGCAGGTTTTTAAGAGTAAGGGTGAATTGATTTTATGACTTGCAATTTTGGTTAATAGATTTTGTCAAGTATAGTTAAAAAGAATGCAAATGAACTATTTACATGGCCACCTTTTATATGCGTGATTCGTGAAAAAAGTTTATCAAGAAACATGCGAGAATTATATGAAAGAACAATGAGAAGAACCAACGTTCTCCAGTTTAACTTTTATGTGCTTGGTCGGATTTTAAACTTCTAAATAACATATTGAGCAACCAAGCCATTTCAATACGGGGTTGTTTGGTAGGTGAGAATAAGAAATGAGAGACATTAGCTGGGACTTTAAATGAGACTTTGAACAAGATTTTGGGTGAGATTTTTAAAAAATTATGTAATATGTCCTTATTTGGCAAGTAATAAAATAAAATAAGGAATTAGCGATGTTAAAATTGACTTTTTCACATACACGAAGTCTCAACTTTAATTACCACTTAAGTTTTCGGTACTTTTTTTTCCCAAGTCTCATTGCCATCCTCCCCCGATTTCCATTCCTCTTGAACAAACAAGAAACTTTTTAATTTTTACCTCAAAGTATCAATCTCCAACCCTAACTCTAACCCTAAGCCCAACTCCCTCTTGTGAAACACCTCCTTAGCTCATTTGTGGTTCACTCTTACTAAAACCTTACAAGGAACCACACCCAGGCAGCTTGGGCAGGGTTTGAATGTAATCTTGCTGTTGACTTGGCCACTCATTTACACTCCTAAAAAGAACTAAAAATTGGCAAGACAGTGAAAATCATTGTTGACGTGAAATTTGATCGTCCAAAAACATGTGAAAAGGTTTGCTTTTATGCTCGAAATATATTGTTTTCCTTTTAGTGTTATTTGGAGATGCAAATAGAGCATTATGTTTTTAGGTGATGCCCGTACAGGTTGGTATAATGTTTCTTGCTTTTGGGGTGACAAGAGGTTTGTGTCTTTTTTGTTTCCTTATTGTATGCTAAGCTAGTAACTTAATATTACCTCCATAATTTAGATGTCACATTAGTTCTATTAACACAGTCAATCGTAAGACCGGTGATTCATTTGTGTTCAAGTTTTACTACCATTTGTAACAGAGCAATATTGCATATTAAGCTGCCCAATCTGAAACAATACCATGATTCTTTTAGTTTTCTGTTTGGATTTCTGTAACTGTTCCCCAATTTGCTTATCATCACCATAATTTTCTATTCAGTTTAATTGCGGGGGCATAAGCCATAAGGACGGTTATCCGCAGATTTGTAAATTCGACTCTTCTGCAACAGTAGAGCCAACGATGAAGCCAGTCAAAAAACTAAGGTGAGCCGGTTATAGTTTATGGTAGAATTATGAAAAATCATTTCCATTTAAGTGGTGCTTTGAACGTTTACATGGACCAAAACCATTAGCTTTAACAAGTTGATAAGATAAGTGCCATATGATGTTATGCACGTTTATCTGTATAAATTTTGGGCACGTAGTGGGGGAGAGTGCGATATTGTGACCACCCCATTTAGCTGGTACTTCCTCCGTTCTATTATACTTGCTACGTTTTACTTTTTATGCATTTCAATGCGTTATTCTGTTTATTTATATGTTGAATTATACAAATCGAATAATTATAAAATGTTAATATTATGAAAGTATGTGATTAGACGATTCAAAGAAGATTCCACTTGACTATATTTTTAGTTACATATTGGTCGCAATATATAAAATAAGCTTGAACGATGAATCGTGCATATAATCGAATTTCAGAACGGAGAAAGTATTACGTAAGCATTTACCTCAAAAGTTTTGCGTAGGTGGGGTGTGGGTCCCTCATTTTGCATTGTGCTGTTCGACGTGGATGGGGTCATAGATCTCTGAAAAAATTGTCATATATTGTGGTGGGAATTTTATATAAAAGTTCCCTTTAAAATAAAGTGATAAACCCTAAATTTGTGATGGGACTTGTGGGTGAATGACATGATTGAATATTATATTTAAGCACTTATTAATACATAGAATACTGTTAAGCATGAAAAGATTTGTAGTAGTATAAGCAACGTTAGATCTAGTTGTCCACTAAAATACTCGTCGACGGATTTTCCACTTTTTTAGGGATGAACATCAACACGAAACGTATACAACTTGTTTGATGAGTGGAAATCATTGTAAATATTGTATTGGTGGTGCATATAGTATGTTACTCGAATTTGAATATTTGTCTATGATTTTTATATATATCTTGTTTAAATTAATTATTTAAAATTTAATAAAATATTTCGAATTTTATATATAATAATGTTTTAAATTGTCATACAAATTAAATTGTTTTGACTATTATACTTAAGGTAGAATGAAGAATTTTAATAAAACATAACTTATACGTGCTTCAATAAGAAGAATAATTATGTTTCAATTTGTTAAGTCCAAATTACAGGGGAAAAACGAAGGTCTTGGCTAAAAATAAGTTGAGATTAATTTGAATAATAATAATAATAACAATAATAATAATTGTTAACATTAATGCTGATGATTATTGATTGTTTAGAGAAATTAATCTTGGGAGTTGGTGGAATATCTGTCAAGATTTCTAGACAACAAAATTTTCCTCATATTATTTGCTAGAGCCTAGAATCGTGTAGGATTACGAAAAAGGGCCAATAGCTGGTATGTTCATACGAATTCGAGTAGTGCTATTAGAGTTGAGAGGATGTTGTGAGATATCTCATTAGTGGAAGTAACAGTAACGGGCCCAATGGCTATTGGGGTCTGAATTCGACTCTTACGGGCTTTTGATAAGCTGAACTTTTAAATGGACTGAGTCTTAAATATGTCTTTTATTTATACAGTTAGTCTCTTGAGTGACCGTCTCTTTGAAAGACGTAATTCAGTTCAGCCTATTAAACATTAATGCCTACTTACCGTATTCTTAATGCCTACTTACCGTATTCTTAATGCCTACTTACATTATTCTTAATGCTTACTTACCGTATCCTTAATGCCTACTTTCAATATCTTAAATATCTACTTACATTATTCTTAATGCCTATTTGTAATATTTAAAAAATATATATAGGCCGGCCCAATTAGAGATGGTCTGTCAAAAAGACCGTCTCTCACAAGAATTTGTGTTATTTACATAAATGAGGCAGCAAAACGAGCAAAAAATATAGGTTATGATGATGATGATGATGAAGCAGCAAAACGAGCTCTATGAAAGTCTTTATTATTATTATTATTATTATTATTATTATTATTATTAATATTATATTTTTATTTTTTTGTTGTTTTTTGCTGGCACTGGGATACATTACTTTTGAGTAGACGGTAATTAGACTGTGGGAAAGAGTGATGCACAAGTATGCGGGAACTATAGAGGGATCAAACCAAACTTCTAAGCCACACTATGAAACTGTGGGAAAGAGTGATTGAGAAAAGAATTAGACGAGAGACGGTAATTAGAGAGAATCAATTTGGATTCATGTCGGGAAGATCAACCACCAAGGCAATTCATCTTTTGAGGAGATTGATGGAAAAGTATAGCGAGCAAAAGAAGGAATTGCATCTGGTGTTCATTGACCTAGAGAAAGCGTACGATAGCATACCACAAAGCATCGTTTGGGATAGCCTCAAGAATAGAGGTATTTCATGAAGGTACATTGAGGTAATACAGGACATGTATGACAGAGTGTCAACTAACATACATACATAGGTGGGTATGACTAACTCTTTTCCAATTAAAGTGGGACTACATTAGAGATCAACACTAAGTCTTTTCATTGTTATGGTCATTATGGAGGAAATCTCTAAATCCATCTGGGACACCGTACCATAGTGCATGTTTTTCGTTGATGATATATTTTTGGTTGCAGAAACAAAGGAGGAGGCTAATAGTAAATTGGAAGAGTGGAGGAAAGCCTTGGAGGGGTAAGGGATTGTGCATAAGCCGTATGAAGACATAATATTTGCGATGCAATTTCAGTGGGACAGAATCGATAGGGGAGCCAAAGGTGACCATAGGAGGAGAAGTTATTGCATGTACGTCCAAGTTCAAATATTTGGATTGGTGATTCAGAGTAATGAGGAGATTGATGGAGACGTTACTAATCGTATACAAGCGAGTTGACTTAAGTGGCGAGCAGCAACAGGGGTGCTTTGTGATAAAAAGTTCCCGAGGAGATTAAAAGGTAAATTTTACCGCATTGCAATTAGGCCGGCATTGTTGTATGGGACGGAATGTTGGCCCGCAAAGAAGGTTTTTGAACAAAGGATTTAAGCAACAAAAATGCTTATGCTGAAGTGGATGTGTGATAATACTATGATGGATAGGATAAGAAACTAAGTTTAGAGAGAAGTTAGGGGTTGCACCTCTCTCCGCAAAGATGCGGGAGAACAGGTTGAGATGGTTTGGGCATGTGCAGAGAAAAACACATGACGCCCCAATAAGAAGGATCAAATGCATCATAGGGAAGGCCAAGAGAAGTCGAGGAAGACCTAGAAGAAGTGGGAGGAACATATTAAAAGTGACATGCATGAACTTTACCTCTCCAAGGACCTGACCAAGGACAGGGGTAGTTGGCGGCGCCTTATCCACGTCTTAGATTACTAAACTCGTTCGTTTTGCCCATCGTTTGTTATTATTCATTTCCTTTAATTATCGCTCTTTACCTTCTTCTTTACTTTTATCCTTATTCTTAGTTATTTGTAAGTATTATATTTATTATATTTGTAAGTTGCAGGTTTCTCTCTCTTTGAAGACCTTTCTTGAGCCGAAGGACTTTTTGACCGCACTCTCCTCTATGAGTATGAGCTGCCGTCTTTTTTCCCTCTCTAGAACCTGACCATAGTTTTCTATAAGCGGGATACACTGGATATGGTGATGATGACTGGGATACATTACTTTTGATTTATGATAATTAATAATCGATTTATAATTGACAAAAGCAAGTAACGAAATCATAACACGTTTTACTCAATCTGACAAGCTTATTTCGATTAAACTTAAAAGAACAAAATTATAAGTGGGTTGTATTGAGTTGGAGCGGGCCAAAATGGTCAAATCGGCCCTCATCTGCCCATCGCATAGGTTTTGATGATGAGAAAGGGAAATGGATTTGTATATCAAGTTCCCAAGGAAAAAAATGGGTGGTTTTGAGATGATTAATCACAAGATATTATTGGGTTTCTGTTGCCTGTTTAAGTTTTTTTTTTTTTTCTTAGATATAATACCCCTATCACTTAGGACTTAGGAGTCATTAATTTCAATGTTTGATGGAGCTAAATATTTTAAGATTCCAGTATAGTGGACCATGGTAAAATGTAAAATCATTTGTGGTTGTAATTTTTTCAATATAAAAATAAAATTTTTTGACAATTTTAATGATTATTCTTGTTTTCTTCATAAGATTTATTTCAATATATTACCATTTAAAAAGTTAGTATTAAATTAAAATGAAAAATAAAAAAAAAAAACTTTTTTATGATTACAGTTTCATAGGGTAATAACATAATATATGTTATTTAAATTTACACTACAAATCATTTTTATTACTATTTTTAGTCCCAACAACTAAACACAATGTTAAATTAAGAAATCGAAGTCTTTGAATTATGCTTTGAGCTCCAGGATGTTGTGCCTAACACTAAAATACAACCTCACTCTGATTAATGATCACTATAACCATGTGTAAGCACATATCTAGTTAATTAGCCTTTTATAATGATTTGGTTGTGGACTTGTGTGATTCAGAGGTTGAATCATGTTCACAATTAAACCCCTCAAATGTACATTTTGGCTAATATTTTAATCGTTTCCCCACTCTAATATACACTTCTAAGCAAAGATTAATTACTGTATGATAATTGATTACCTAGTATGATTAAAGCGCTAGTTGCGGGTTTAGTGGAGTATATCTGATTCCAAAATCCTAATTACTAAGAGTGGAAGTTGATGCTTTGATTTTTGTAATCCCCAATGTGTGAAAGTTTTGTTTTGATACAAACAAACCTGTTAATTTTTTGTCCCATGACATATTGACCCTAAATCCGACCGAAAATTAGTCATTATAACCCTAAAATTTTAAACCTTAACTCAATTTTAGACCTATTCCAAAAAAATTTGGATACCTAACCGCTTTGACTCTTTTTTTTCTCGCAACTAAGTTACTAGAAGAAAACGGTTCAACTCAGGGGAAGAACCCCAAGCAAACGCTATACAAATCAAAATTTCCAACTTAGAATATTTACATCAGTATGAAAGAGTAACCCACCTTCTAGGATGGGATGCTACTACTCACTTTTTATGCAATGAGAAGGAATACAAGATAGCTCAAATAAACAAAGACAGTCCTATACACCAAATTACCCAACTAGATAGTCGGGTACATTGATCTAACTTGTTCTGAACTTCTAGCAGCAATGCAAAAAAGGAGGTGACTAGCAGCTTGTTTTGGCTCAGCACACCTTCCTTGATTCACTTTTTGGCGTCGTTGAATCCAGATTTCAAATGCTAATTCGGTCCAAGCACAAGTATGTTCAACATCTATGAGACTTTTCTTTTTATTAATAGATACAACTCTCCTAACTTCATCAATTAAAGGGGCTAGTTTTTCTTGGTTGAATCTGACCAGAACCTCTTGTCTGAATCTGACCTGAACCTCTTGTCTGATACATGATGTTTATGCACATTTAAGGAATAGATGATCAGCACTTTCAGGTCAGGTTGTGTGTTGCATAGAGGACAAGATGGATCGACAGAGAGACCCCATGTTGCAATTCTATCTCTGGTGGTTAAGCTACCATGAGCGATTTGCCAAGCAAAGAAAACTCTAAGGTGAGACCTTAGTTTTGCATGAAAACCTTTCCAAGAAACATTAGGTATATCTCCGATTAGTATGTTGTAAACTTTCCTAATCCGTAAAGTGTTATCAAACAAACTAAACTTCCCATATCAGTGAAAAAGCCTTTGATTGACAATTTTCCTGAGCAACCAAGATGGGCAAGGGACATTTTCTGTCAAGAAACCAACTCAATTAAAAGTGTTGATGGTTGAGGCCCCAGGATATATTCTATACTCTAACATGCCCCTCACACGAGAGCCCATTAGGCTAGAAGTGTGGATGCGCATAAGCGTTGAGTATTCGACTTTAAATGAGAGGTGGTTGAGATTCGAACTCGTAACCTTTTGTCACGTTGGCTTCTGATACCATGTTAAGAAACCAACTCAACCAAAAACTTAAGTTGATGGTTGAGGCCCCAAGATATATTGTATACTCTTAACTCTTTCATATCTAGAACATTATGAGATATTACATAGTAGGCATGTACCCATTTGATCCACAAGCTATCCTTTTTGAAGCTATAAACTAGAGGTGTTTGCATAATGCAAGCTTTGTTCCATAGAACAAAGTTTTTGAGATTAAGACCACCCTTAGCTATAGGGAACTTGCAGTTGATCCCTTCCTTACTAGTCCACAAGAAGGATCGATAATGAGCTACAACTTGCTTTATCAACTATTTGGGAATAAGAAAGATTTGCGCCCAAAAAGCCTTCATGCCAATCAAAACACTACTAATTAATTGGATTCTACCAGCATATGACAAAGACCTTGAAGATATCGAGTTTCTTGGAGCTCAAAGGAACTCTTAAAGTACTTTTAAGTGAAGATTTTCCCTGGGCATGTTCAAGAATTTAAGAATACCATCTAGTGTAAGTTGATGAACACCAGAAGAATGTAATGCACATTTTTCATTACTAGTTGGTGGAAGCGCTCCCCCAAGAAATTCTACTAATTAAAATCGTAATTTGAAGCGAATTAATTGATCTTAATTGTAATGTGTGTATTGTAATATTTTAGTTGTATTAGTTTAATTGTTTAGCTAAGAGGTGATATAAAATAAAACATAGTAGCAATGGACTGCAATGTATATATGCTTTATGCAAGTCAAATTGATTTTATGAATAGGTATTGCTTAGCTTGCTTAAATATGCATATGAATGTATAGCCTATGGATGGCAAACGGATAAAATATACGAGTTTTGCACTGTATTTGTTCTAATTGGGACGCATATGAGTATGATTTCAGTGGGTAAAAGATGGGTATAAGTATGAAAAGGCCTACCCGCTATGGATATTGGGTAGGTGGTGGACTGGTGGATATGAGGTCTTACTCGCCCCATATCCACCTGTCAAGCCCCATACCCGCCTACCCCATCCAACATCCACCTACCTCGCGTCCCATAGTCGTCCTTCCTATCCTACAACGTATTAAATTAATTTTGTATAATTTATATTATAAATTATTAACAAAAAATAAAGAATATTAATTTTATTTTATTACTTTGTTTGGTTTGAACAAAATAGATATATAATTAAATTTGTAAGGATTTATAAAGTGTATAACGTGAATTTGGAATGAATGTGAAGTGGGTATAAAGGCGGGTATATCTCGTTGGTCATAGTGAGTCGGGATGAGTTTGAATGCATACTCATGCAAGCAGACGAGGGTATGAAAATTTTGGTCTGATATGGGTGTTAGGGAGGTGGTAAGTATGGAGAGGAAGAAGCCATGAGCTAGATTTGAATGCATACGATCTGTCAACATGCTCTCGAGGTCGAAAGAAAAAAAGCCTTTGTCAAATGTCTAACTAGGGAAATGTGTTGCACTATCAGGCATCAGCACCAGCAATGATTACTTGATATCTTTTTCCCAAGCCGACTAAGCATACAATAACGTCATTCCTTGAGTTCTATGTATAGAAAATCAACTTATTATTTGTATTTTTAATGTCAGCTTTTGAGATTTTTTTTCCAACACTCAACTCAACGCCTTTGTTAAAAGAAATTCAACAAACATAAGTTGACATCAATGTTGTGTATTTCATCCCATTATTTAAGAAATTTCTTGGAAAATAAAAAATTTTTATAAGATTATATGTTGATTTCAAACACAAGTTGACATTAAGGTTCCTCAATCGTTAATTTAAACTTTTGATTGGATTCGTCTTTTTTGATATGATAGGTGGTACCCTTAAAGGGCATTGGGCTAATTAATTAAATATATTGTCTCTATTGAAAAAAAGTTTTGATAAACCTACTCTAATCAAATTTTCCAATGCAACTAATTTGAGATTTGATATCTCTGATGAAACTTAATCAAAAATTATAAAATTTAATGTTAATAAAATTTACATAAAAACGAATCAAACAAAATTACTTAACTATGCTATTACTTATAAATTGTGAATAAAATACAACATAAAAATAATTGGTAAATAATATTAAAAAATAAATAAGACATTTGATTAGAATAGAATAGATTCCATCATTTCGATATTTGATGAAAACTATTCGCCCCTTTTTACTTTTCTTGAGACACAACACAACACAATTCATACACAATGCCACATGTGTCCACCGATAATTTCATGTATTCCTATGGCCCTTTAGGATAGTGTACCATTTAGAAAATTGATTATTTTTTAAGGAAAATTTAAGTATTTGGTAATAAGTAAAGAGAAAAATAAATTGCATATAAAAGAAATTAAAAGAGAATTAAAATGTATAGATAAGATTAAAAGAAAGTAAAAAATGATTATTTGAAAATAAAAATAAGGGAAATTTGCAAAAGAACATCTTTTAAAACCCCTTTTTTGCAAAGAAACACCTTTTATAATTTTTTTTGTAAAAAAACACCTTTTAAGAGACTTTTTTTTAAAAAAGACACCTTAAATCAGTTTCCGGTGACTTTTGTCAACTTTCCGGCGTTGACTATGCCAGTCAACGCCGGAAAGTTGACAAAAGTCACCGGAAACTGATTTAAGGTGTTTTTTTTTAAAAAAAAGTCTTTTAAAAGGTGTTTTTTTACAAAAAAATTATAAAAGGTGTTTCTTCAAAAAAAGGGTTTTAAAAGGTGTTTCTTTGCAAATTTCCCTTATTATTATTATTATTAATTTTTTTAAAATTTTTTTTTATTATTTTTTTATATAATAATAAAAATAATTTTTTTTTAAAAAAAATAATATTAATAATAAAAATAAAAATAAAAATAAAAACAAAAATTTTAAAAAAAGTTAAAAAAAATTTAAAAAATTTAATAATAATAAAAAAAATAAAAAGTATAAAAAATATAAAATAACAATAATAATAATTAAAAAAATATTAATAATAATAAAATTAAAAATAAAAATTAAATTAAAAAAATATTTTTTTTTAAAAAAATAAGAATAATAATATTTATTATTATTATTATTATTATTATTATTAATTTTTTTAAATTTTTTTTAACTTTTTTTAAAATTTTTGTTTTTATTTTTATTTTTATTTTTATTATTAATATTATTTTTTTTAAAAAAATTTATTTTTATTATTATATAAAAAAATAAAAAAAAATTTAAAAAAAATTAATAATAATAATAATTAGGGAAATTTGCAAAGAAACACCTTTTAAAACCCTTTTTTGTAAAGAAAAACCTTTTATAATTTTTTTTTGTAAAAAAACACCTTTTAAGAGACTTTTTTTTAAAAAAAACACCTTAAATCAGTCTCCGGTGACTTTGGTCAACTTTCCGGCGTTGACTGGCATAGTCAACGCCGGAAAGTTGACAAAAGTCACCGGAAACTGATTTAAGGTGTTTTTTTTAAAAAAAAAGTCTTTTAAAAGGTGTTTTTTTACAAAAAAATTATAAAAGATGTTTCTTCACAAAAAAGGGTTTTAAAAGGTGTTTCTTTGCAAATTTCCCTTATTATTATTATTATTAATTTTTTTAAAATTTTTTTTTATTATTTTTTTATATAATAATAAAAATAAATTTTTTTTAAAAAAATAATATTAATAATAAAAATAAAAATAAAAATAAAAACAAAAAGTTAAAAAAAATTTAAAAAAAATTTAAAAAATTTAATAATAATAAAAAAAATAAAAAGTATAAAAAAATATAAAATAACAATAATAATAATTAAAAAAATATTAATAATAATAAAATTAAAAATAAAAATTAAATTAAAAAAATATTTTTTTAAAAAAAAATAAGAATAATAATATTTATTATTATTATTATTATTATTATTATTATTATTAATTTTTTTAAATTTTTTTTAACTTTTTTAAAATTTTTGTTTTTATTTTTATTTTTATTTTTATTATTAATATTATTTTTTTAAAAAAAATTTATTTTTATTATTATATAAAAAAAATAAAAAAAATTTAAAAAAAATTAATAATAATAATAATTAGGGAAATTTGCAAAGAAACACCTTTTAAAACCCTTTTTTGTAAAGAAAAACCTTTTATAATTTTTTTTGTAAAAAAACACCTTTTAAGAGACTTTTTTTAAAAAAAAAACACCTTAAATCAGTTTCCGGTGACTTTGGTCAACTTTCCGGCGTTGACTGGCATAGTCAACGCCGGAAAGTTGACAAAAGTCACCGGAAACTGATTTAAGGTGTTTTTTTTTAAAAAAAAAGTCTCTTAAAAGGTGTTTTTTTACAAAAAAAATTATAAAAGGTGTTTCTTTACAAAAAAGTGGTTTTAAAAGGTGTTTCTTTGCAAATTTCCCTAAAAATAATGCAAAATAAGAGAGATAATCCAAAATAAAAATGATGATAAATAAAAGGGATAATAGGAGTAATCTGATCCATTGTGTTAAGTTTGCCTCTTGGGAGATTTTAAAGTGGTTGGATTTAATGTCAACTACAATAATAAAATTTAGCAAATTAAATACTTATACAATTGTTAAATTAAATTTGACATTATTAATGAGAACTCCAAACTATTTTTTATTGTATGCCAGAAAAAAGATTTTTTAACATAATTTGGTTTTTTAAAAAAGTTTATTTGTGTACTATTATTTTTAAAATGAAAAGAAAAATGGCTCAAATCCTATATCACAATAATTAACGGTGGAGATTTTATTGTTGTGATTGTCGGCTTTAAAAGTCAGCCACTATATATCAGGAAGTCTTGTATGAGAACGTCTTATCGTGCGACAGGCTCATACAAGCAGTGCAAATGTTTCATATAGAATAAAATTAATTGAGTTAAACTTACACAACAAATGACAAAATAAAAGCTTTTCTTTTTTATTTATTTTAAAAAAAAATAAAAATTAGGCCAATCCATATTAAGCCGTCTCACTGTGAGACGATCTTTATAAAGAACTTGTCTTGATAGAATAATAATAATAATAAGACAAAAAAATAAAGGATAAAGGAAATATATAGATGTGTTGAAAACAAAAATTAAGTTTGGGGATAAAATTTAAAACATGATAAACTTATAGGTAAATGTTAAAGATCGAAGGTATGAAGCATCTTGATGAACTAATGTGTATTTGAAATTTTCAATGAACAAGACAACGTATGTAGGAAATAAAATGCAAATAATTGATACAAGTATTTAAAGAGGTTCATCCAATGTTGGCTACGTCCTCCGAAGTATGTAGTATCTTTGTTTATACCAAAACAATAAAGTTTCAAACTCTCACAATGAGAGATTACAATTGAGTAAGAGATTATAAGGCTATATGTTTAAATAGGGTTTATGTTTGATGATTTGCAATAGGCATATGAGCTCCCTATTTATAAGGGATTATGAGTATGCACAATTAAAGTTAAGAATACTTGCATAATAAACAGCTCCAAGAACTTCAAACGACCAAAACAGGGTCCTAGGCAACTTTGAAGAAACTGCTCGTTCAAGGCAGCCATGTGCTCCTTCGAGCCTGGACCTCAGAAGGCTACTGTTTTCACTAAATCACAGTGCTTGTTCGAGCACTCCTTTGTTGCACCTATTGGACTGTTCTGCTCAGCTACCTCGTTCAAGGCAAGCTTATACTCTCACTTCCTTGTTCAAGACACCTCATGCAAAATCTTTTCTTTGCCTTCTTAAACTCCTCAATAAGTATCATTCATCATCCCATTAACATCATCATTGACATTACATGTGTAACACTTGTCAACACCTTCATAACTTTAAGCATTGAACCACATTCTTAAACAACACATTAAAACACACTTAATTACTCATCTTAATTCACCTATAAAATTCTTATCTTTATAATACATAAAATTAATTGTGCACTCAAGTCACAATTTACTTCTACAAAGACAATCAAAACTAAATGTACCAAATTAATTGAAACAAAATGAAATAGTAGAAGAGTCCAAAGAAAAGACCAAATAACAGTAGTTGATAAAGATTGGACCTGAAAAGTAAACAGTCGAGCCTAAAAAGCCTTTTGATATGGGTTTATTCATAGATATGGGCCCTGAATAGATCACTGGGTTTTGTTTAATTTGCATAAGATATGGGCCCTTTATGTTGTATATAAACCAAATTAGTTCCACGAGACAAACAGAAATTTAATATTTGGGCCACTTCTCATTTGCTTAAACATTGAAGGTATACCATATATATTTAGCTACTTTTGTGGGAGATTCTTTTTTGATGAAACGACTTTAAAAAATAAGTTTATATTTTCATTATATGTATTAAGTGAACTATATAATCTATAAATAAGACGCATCTCTTAGTAAAACCGTCTCATATGACAATTTGAGTGCGTTTAATAATTGTAAACTTTCCAATTGTTACAAGTTTTGTTTAATCATTTGGAGTATATACCGTATACATTTTATGTCTCATATTGTGTTTATAATTTTTACATTCCCTACCCTCCTTTAAAGGGTATGGTATGGGTGTAGGCATGGTATGGTTTGTATGTTTCTACTTCAAAATATACTACTGATGAGCGCAATTTATTAGGTATGATGATATGATGTAGTACTATGCATCTTTAATTTTACTTGATATTTTTATATTTGGTAATGTAGGATCAATTTACCATGGATATGTGGTTATCCTTGCGTACGAATAAAGATACATCCACACCATAGTAACTTAGTACGCGATGGAGAGGTATATGATAAACTGATAATGTAGTTAAAGATATAAATGGTCTTTGTGGATCAGTAATAATAATCAGTTGACTACTATAAAAATTCAGAAATCAGATGAGATCCATCTAATTTAGCTTACTGAAAAAGCATGGAATGATAAGTTATGTTCCCTCAATCGTTTCCGTTAAACATTTTTTATTTTTAATTGTTTTTGTTATTTTGCATTATTTTATTTTTGAAAATAAACAAATCCTTTCTTTCTATCTTATGATCAATACATTCTAACACTCTTTAAATTTAATTCATAAAATTCAATCTCTTTTTTATTTATTATTTATTATCAAATATAAACCTTTTCCTAATGCTAAATCTGAATGAAAAAGACAAAGGAGTAATCCATAGGGGTATCCAAAATTAGGTATTACTCCAATTTAAGCTTGATTATCACACATTCCTATTTTTAGAATTGTTGAACATATAATGTCTAATAATTCTAACTATATAATCACCTAAGTACTACAAAAGTAGTGGGACAATGCGTATTAAAATACAAGGTCTAAAAGGGATTCGAAGGATAGGACAAAAGAAAATTTGGAAAACCGAGTCAGCAAGAAAAGCCGACTCGGCTTTCCTGGTTTTGGGTCTAAAGCCGACTCGGCTTTAGGTTCTGGAAAACTAATTTTGTCCAGCAGGAAAAGCCGAGTCGACTTTCCTGGGATTGGAGCAAAAGCTGACTCGGCTTTTTCCTCTGATCTGAACGTTGTGTCTTTACGTTTCCTTTAAGGTAATTGCATTGGATTCCTTCACTTATTCCATATCATTTTTGATGTTACGAAGGAGTAATTAGGAGGAATAATGCTCATGAATACCTTGGTTAATGGTATTGATTGGAGGTCATTAAGATTGGTCATCAATAGATGATTGAATGTGTCATGACCCTTAGCTATACTTGGATTAGTATAAATAGGAACTTGGGGAAGGTTGTTTTAGACACCAATTTTCTTAAATCTCATCCTTGCTTTTTCTCTTTCACTTGTGTTCTTTCAAGAGAGTTATAAACTTTTGTTAGAACTTCCAAAACTTATAATTAATCAAACACTTGTTGTTAAGGGACGTACCCTAAGTACTAAGGGTGTGTTGTGTTGCTTGTATCTCGTTGTGAATTTCCAAGTCAAAGCCCAAGTGCCTTTGTGGGGGAAATATCACAAAAGGAAAGTGATTACACGCCTACAACAAGTATCAAGTGTCCGGGTAACAGTTGTCGTTACAAAGATAATCTTCAAGTTTGTTCTTAGTGTATTCTTGTAAGTTTATTTTAGCCATCAACAAAGAGAAAATACAAATTTTCAAATTTTAATTTGTATTAGCAAACGTTACTATAGGAATTAGTATACCCAGCCCTTTGAAGTAGTCTAGTCTAGTCTAGCTTAAAACATATATATAGTAAGGACTAATGCCCTGATAAGACAACATTAGCCCAAGTAGAATAGAAAATCTTAATCAATCACTGTTATTTGTAAATCACCATAAAAGAAAAAAAAACATACTAATAATGTTGTGATTGGACAGCTCTTGTACTCCAATTGTTCCCTAATAAATAGTCAAAACTACAAATACGGTGAAATTAAGAAAATTGAATAAAAATAATAAGCATAATATATTTTATGGGAAAATAAAACATATACTACTCCGTCCTCTTTGAATTGCATCAAAGAGGAATTGGTGTAATTTTAAAAAAGTAGTAATAAAAGAAGAGATAAAATAAATTACATTGATGAAATTAAAAGAGAGTTAAAATATGTAAATGAGATTAAAAAAAATGGTGGGCCATTGTCCAAAAATAGAAGTGATGCAAATTGAATGAGACATAGGGAGTATATAATAAATGAACATGTGTAGACAATAAAAAGAAAATGTAGAAGTATGAGTTATGACCAAAACTAAAAACGTAACAAATTTAATGAAACAAATTAAAATATGTCTAGTTTTTTGAGATACATGAGTCAAAAACAACTGATATAGAAGTATGATATTGAAAATAAGTTGCATAGATCGGCCACAATAAGTATGATATAGAAGTATCAAAGTATAGCATGATTTGTATATGAAGTTGATGTATAATTATTGGAAATAACTCATCAATCATTAGTGCTTTTCTGTTTTGTAGTCTTCTTTAGGAAATACTTTGTCATTTTAAACTTGTCTGAAACTACTGAGCTTTTCTATCTTGAAGATTCTGAATCAAGTATTGTAACATGATTATTCATTACGTCTTGTGAACTCGTTGGATTAATCGACAACTCAAGATTCAAAATGATCTACATTTAGGTTATCGGATTGATTTTAGATTAGGTATTTTGGATCAGTTTAAAATAGAATTTTGTGTCCACTTTGGGTTTTTCATAATTGTAAATTCATTTTTGAGTCAACTCAAAATCGAGTTAGATTATGAGATCGAGTAATTAATTGTTAAGTCGTTGGGTCTGTATTGAAAATCTTTATGATTGCATTAGAGTTAGTAATGTAGAGTTGGGTTTTAGTGAAAAGGAATTGTGTTCTTACATAGAAGTTCATGATCAAGGACGGATCCAAAATAAAATCAAATAATGTCAATAATATATATATATATATAAATTAAATTTCATCAACATAAATAAGATCATAGTGTTAATTTGGGGAAGGGGAAAGGAGTGGGACAAAACTACTAGTTACTTGTGATACTCCGAATTGAGCTTTAAAAATAATTGATAGATTACTCATATCAATACAATGTATCTTCTTTTCAACGGAGTTTATTTGCTAAAAACTCCATAGTTACAAGGCCGGTACTAGGCAAGGGCGAGGTGGGCCTATGCCCAAGGCCTACTCACCAAAATTATAATATACACAGTATAATTGCTTGGATTTGAACTTGGAACACTTAAGCAAATTAATGTATGCACTTACTACTAGGCTACAGTCAATGTTTTGATTCTTTTTTGTCAAGTGTATTTATTAGGACTATAACTACTTGGTTATGTTTCATTAGTTTTTAAATTTTTTTTTTTAGCTATTTTGTCTATTAAACTGTGTTTTATGTTTTCAAATTCTTTATTATTATTAAGAATTTAGAATTTATGGTAAAGTTTTATGATTTTTTTGAGATTGATTTTTGTAGAGGGCTAAACTTAAATTAATATAAATTATTTTGTAAGGATTTTTTTTTTTTTTTTGGAAAATTGATTTTCATAATCCAAATTTCAACTCTTCCTAAACTCAGTTTTTGATTGTATTTAAATAATCCTACCTATTTTATGTATTTGCCCAACATAACTAATGCCGAGATGAAGTGTTATTGCCGATTATTTTAAAAAAATTATTTAAAGAACCTAAAAATAAAGTGAATTAAAATATTGGCAAATAAGTACTCATTTCGTTCGATTTTTCGAAATGCATATAATTATTTTTGTCTCTATTGTAATTTTTGAGAGCAATTTTTCGAAATTGAAGTCTCTAAAGCTACTTAATATATTCAATTTAACAAAAATCATTTAAATAGTTTTGCAAATTTTTCTGCATTATAATGTTGAATTTTTTAAATTTATTTTTAAAATAACAAATAAGGGGCCCAAATTTATATCTCGCTCAGGGCCTTTAAAATTTCAGGGTCAGCCCTGCATAGTTAAGCATGTGTGATGGCAAGGTAGCATTGTTGTGATGTGTGACCTCCTAGTAAGGTCAAAGTATACTAAAGGCATGCTTGGATTTGGTGTAAATATTTAAGGGGGTAAAAAAAGTCAATGTAAGAAACGAAATTGATAAATGAGAAATTAGTGAAATTTAATTGTTGTAGAGGTGGAAGAATGGTTGCAAAGTAATGAAAAATGAAGGGAGCTCTCAATTTGTGGAGTAAATATTTATCTTAGGGGAGGGTGGGGGAATGTATTACTTCCATAATAGGGGAAATCATTTTGTTTTTCCTTTATTATTTTTATTTCAAGCTCATTTTACATTCTTCACAATAATCTCAATTACTTCAAATGCATTTCTATTTACTTTTATTTTATTTTAGTTTGACTTTATTTCCCCCTCTTAAATATTACACCCAAATCCAAGCATGTCCTGAAAAGAATTGTGTTGATCTATGGGGCCAGCCTATTGCATCCATGAATAATCACCGGTGATCTGATGTGGTCGAGGTGTCAAAAGTAGTATCAGAGTAACTCAATCACAAACAAACGTAATTTAGGTTTTTTAACAAAAAAATATTTATTTTAAGTAATTTTTGACAAAAAAAACAAAAAAAAAAAATATTTATAGGTCGTTTCTCACAATTGTTTCCAGATAAAAAATATTTTTGTAGGACATAAAAAGTGAGACATTATTCAAGCTTCAAGCATATGTATTGGACAACAATCAACGTAAGTCATTGAATATTTGGATGTAAAGTAAAAGCCTCTTTAACACGTTTAACAACCCGTCTTGTATAAGACTGTTAGACGACCTTAAAACAAAAGGCCCATAAAATAAAAGTTTCTATTATTGGGCTACTTAACTCAAGCATGAAGCATGTCTCACGGTGAAACCGTCTTATACAAGAATTTGTGTTCGTTTAAAGAATGCTTGAACCTTCGTCTCAATCGTCTGAAAATACCCTTATGGATTACAAATGATATGACAATAGATAATAGTTATTAGAATCTTGATTTTGATTTACGATTTCTACAATCTTACGATCCAATAATAGGCGATTGATCCAGATCGTAGGTAGAATCTTAAATAATATGGTACGTAAAATTGTGCGATCCTACTTTGCTCAAGAGTTTAGGTGGTAGAATCATAACAAGATTCAACGATCCAACCATACAATTCTACAAGGGTAGATTCAATCGTAAAATATCTTCATGTAATCAAGATTTCACTTATGTTTAAATGTATATATTTGAAATAATTATACCAATACCTTTATAAAATTCATGTTTTTCATGATTTGCAGTTTAACAATGATTATTAAAAGTATTTTTTTCAAAACTTAATAGATGAAGTGTGATAAACTTTACTTTTACCGTAAAACTTAAAATAAAGAACAAAGATAATTAGTAATCAGTATTCCAAAGCACATTAATGCGTATTTGTACATTAAATTTCCCTTGAATAAATAATCATACAATATAATGAAAGAATCGAAAATTTTCAAATGGTGACTTTATGGAGGTTTGTCAAGTGGAATATATTAGTGGTAAAAAGCTAATTGTGTCGCATTAAAAAAATTTATTACATCATTTTAAGTATTAAAGTTAAGTTTTAAAAAAGATTTGTTACACCAAACACGTGCAATTAATTAAATTTTTTTTAGAAAAACTTAGATAGCAATGTATTATTAGGCTAATTTTGAGAGAGATCATCTCTCAGTGAGACGACCTTAAAATAAGAAATATTATAGAATATTTGACCTGTTTAGATTAATCGTTTTATTGTGAGATTATATCATACAATAATTTACATCAAGTTTTTAATATTTAACAAATCATTTTAGATTTTAAAATTGTCACTTTAGATATTAAATACACATATTTTAAAAATTTGGATCTTTATACGACCCGTATGAGATTTTGAGACATTCTCGTATATAAGAGTTTCTCAATAAATAAATAACTAAATCATCATATTAATTATAGTTACATTCACCCTTGTCAAAGACTGCTTCTCGGTGATACGATCTCAAAATAAGAGTTTGTATTCTCATAATTGTGTTGATTGCGCTATTGCGTCTCATAATAAGATCACCTTATAAAAGAATCATATTATAGTAATACTCCCTTCATCTCGCGGCTTACGTATAATTTTTATTTCGTGTACTAGGATTTACTACATTTTTATTTTTGACCATAATTTATACTCTTTCTTTAATTATATTCAACAAATATAATTACTTTTTATCTCATCCACACATTTCACCCAATTTCTTCTAAATTTTTACTTTTTCTTTTTTTTTTAACATGGTATTTTGGCAACAAGTACTTGTTGATAAGGGTGAGAAAATGGGTGGACATGTACAGTACACTGTCCCCCATCCGGGTATCCATATCCACCTAAAATTTTATACTCATCACCTACTTACCTTGTGTGGTCGGTAAAATTTTCATATCCACGTCTATCCACCTACATATGCATTCCAACTCTTTGAATACCCATCTTATATACGCCTCAGATCATTCGTTGTACGTGTTATGTCCTACATGCAATCGCAATTCTCTACAAATTTAATTGTATATCTAGTTTTATTTAGATAGTACATCATAATATGATAAGATTAATATCCTGAATTTTTTTCAATAGTTTTTGATAAAAATATATAAAATCGACATAAAGTAGTAAAATGTAAATATATTACAGAAGGATATGCTTGATTAAGATCTCGTACTCATTACATACTCACTACCCATAGTGGAGAAACCTTTTAGACACTTATCTACACATTATACACAAAATTCGTCTTCATATATACATTATTCTAATTGGAATGAATGTTATGACGTAAAATCCGTAAAATTTTATCCGTTTGTCGCCCTTACCTATAACAAATTTTATACTCCGTTCTATTCAACTTATTAGTTCATTTTTACTTTTTTTATATTTGTCGAGACAATATTTTAACCCTTAATATTTCTAATTATACTTCATTAAAAATTATGAAAATTTGATATTAATAATCCTTGCATTGAGGCAAATTAAACATCTCACTTGACTATATTTTAATTTATAAATTAAAAATAAAATATATATAAAGAATAATAACTGATAAGTGAGTAATAATCTAAGGGGCCTTTTGGTTGGGAGTGATAATCAAAGGGAAAGGGAATGAAAATACCCAATTCCCTTTGTTGTTGTTGTTTGTTTGTCACTTTCTATTATTCCCTTTCCCCCATTTTAGTTTTGAGTTTACCCCAAACTATTATACCCTCATTCCCCACCCCCCCCCTACACTTTCCCATTCCATTCCCCACTTTATTACCCATCACTTAAAATTTGAACTTTGATTTATGGGTATTGTTATAATTCGCCACTATTTTCATTTTACCGCCACCCCCTAATTAAATTACGAATTTGTCTCTAGACTTTAAAAAGAATTTGCCATTGGACATTATAACACTATTATCAACTAAATTAATAAAAAAATTATTAATAAAAAATTAAAAATTAATTAACAACTAAATTTTAATTAATATATTATTATTATATTAAAAAATAATTAAACATTCAAATAAATTATTTAAATTCAAAACTAATTATTATAATAACATTATCATAATATAATATTATATTAAAATAAAATAATTTATTACAGCATTTATTTAAATAACAATAACTTAAAAAATAAATTAATTAAAAAAAAATTTCATAATTCGAAATTAAAAAAATAAAAAAATACCAGTCGCACTTTTCTATTATTATTATTATTATTATTATTATTATTATTTGTAATCAATGGAGCTTGAAAGATATTATTTAGAGTTATGTTTTTTTTTCATATTACAGGAAAAGATGATACAAGTTAATGATATTTTTTTAAATAATAAGTTTATCAAGTTTATCATATAATAACTAGTTATTTTTGGAAAAAATATAAAAGAATTTAAAAACTCATAATTTAATTCCTTAACTTGAACCAAACAGTCACAAAGGGAATCAATGAGCATTTCATTTCGTTTCCTGAACACAGCCAAACGACTAGGCTAAATTAGGGGAATCCATTCCTTTCTCCTCCATTCCCTTTCCTCAATTCATTCTGATTCCCTTGTGCGAACCAAACGGCCCCTAAAAATAAATGAGACTAATATAAAAAATAGAAGGGAGTACGTGACACAAAAAAGTAATTATAATAATCTTTTGTGGGTTGTCTTGGTGCCTGGAGAGACTGTTGAGCAGCGCATTTATCGCGACTGGTGACTATAGTCAATGGTTAGGTGGCAGTCAAAGTTACAGCAAATATTATTCTTTATTTAGTCAACGCTATTTTGAATTTTATTACAATTTTGGAAACCATGTTTGAATTGTGAATGTGAAACTAAACTCCTTTATGTGGATTCTCACTTTACATTAATTTGATTTAACCTTTTGAATTTTTTGTTGGACAATTTAATACTTCTTTCTAATTCTAAGTGCACAAAAATCGTCTAAAACTCATGGCTCATGGCGTAAATGGTTGGAGTCGTTTCATAGAAGTGTTATATACCAGTTTGATCATATTCTCACTTTAACTTGTGCGGAATGTTAAATTACTAACACAGACTTTGATTAATTAGTAAATAGAAAATTCGACTTGGTAAAGATCTTGATCATAATTATCACATGCTTTTTAACATAACTAAAAGTAAATATTATCAGTTCAAAAAAAATATTGTCATAATTATGTATGGTGAAACTAGCATAATTAATTCATAAATAGTTGAAAGTATTTGCACGGAAAATGTATAATCGTAAATTAGAATAATTTGGTCTACATTGAATAAAAATCATTTACAATCAATTAAATCAATCTAATTTGGGTAAAAAAGCAATATATCATAATATTATATTTGGAAAATAGATTTTTACCAAATCATATAGTCTACATTAAGAAGTCGTCATCATCATTATATCTAATGTATACCGCTCATAGGAAACTATAATCAGGGTTTTGAGAGAGAAGGAAGGCGGCAACCCATACTCTTAAACGAGGATGCGGCCAAAGAGTCCATGGGGTTGAGAAAGATCATCAGAAAAAAGAGATTCTTGCAACGAAAAGAACCAATTGAAGCAGATTCCGCAAGCTCACAACTAACCACACAAGCTTAGCCCTTAATCATAAAATTAAAAATAAAAAAATATAAATAAAATATAAATAACTAGGCAAAAACGAGTAAAAGAATGATCTGTAAAAGGCAAAGAACAAGAACAAGAACACATATAGGTAATTAAGAGAATATCAATAGTCTAAGATATAAATAAGACGCCTCCAACCACCCTTATCCCTAGTCGGGTCTTTACTGAGGTGTAACTCATGCAATTCGGTTTTTATTGTTCCTCCTAAGTTCTCCTAGGTCTTTTTCGACTTCTCTTTTCCTCCACAATGATGCTTTCGATCATTCTCACGAGGCATCAAAAGTCTTTCTCTACACATGTCCAAACCATGTCAATCTAGCTACTTTCATGCATCTTTACAAAAATAGGGGTAACTCTTAGTTTCTCTCTAAACTCTTGGTTCCTGATTCTATACACGTTCATCTTATGTTCAAAAGTCTTTTTTACGGGCCAACATTCTTTCTCATACTATAAAGCAAGTCTGATTGCAACTCGCTAAAATTTACCTATTAACCTACTAAGAAACTTTTTATCACATAGCACCCCGGTTGCTGATCGCCACTTGAGCCAACACGCTTGTATACGATGAGTAGCATCTCCATTCAATTTCCCCATTACTTAGAATAATCAAATATGGTCCTACATGTAATAATTTTCTTTACCAATGGTCAACTTTGTCTCCCCTATCGACTCTGTCCCACAAAGTCGTATCGCAAATGTTCTCTCATCGTACGACTCATGCCACCCCTTTACCCTCTATGATTGCCCTCCACTCTTCCAATTTATTATTAACTTCTTTCTTAGTTTCTACTAACAATACAATATCGTCAGCAAATAACATGCACCACAGTTAATTTTCCAGATAGATTTAGAAATCTCTTTCTTAATGACCATAAAAATGAAAGGGATTAGTGTCGATCTCTGATGTAGGCCTACTTTAACTGGGCTAAACTATGTTATCCCCACTGGTGTTTAAATGTTAATCGATATTCTATCGTACATATCTCGTATTGCCTCGTCGTACCTTTGTGAAATACATTTAACCTTGAGGCTATCCCAAATGGACACCATATGCAAATTCTTCTTCCACTCCCTATATTTTTCCATCAGTGGTTCAACTCCCAACTGTCTTTGTTCTTTGAACGTCAAAAGTTCATCTATCCTCCTCCCTTTTGCCCCTAGTCTCATTAAGCAGTTGAGAGAAATACTAACGCTTTCTCATTTTGATGTATTTTATTGTCTCTAAGTCTTGTCACTACAACATATTTTGCTTTTAATGAGATATATTTAGCGACATTTAATTCAAATGTCGCTACTTCAAATTTCTAATAGTATATATAGAGGATTTAGTAACATTTAAATGTCCCCTTCTTTGGTATCAAGCTTCTAATAAAAGTCTTTATAGGCACATGTTTTTGACTCTGCTACCGCTTTTTTTGCCATCCGCTTTGTTTCTTTATAGCTCTCTCTCATGTGTATCATATTCTCCTACTCGAGTGCCATAAGTTCCTTAAATTTCTTTTTTTGTCCTTCATCTTTTTTTGAACCTCCTCGTTCCACCACTAGTATTCTTTGTACACCTTTGGTTTTCCCGACGACACCCCTAAGGTCTCTTTTTTCACTTCCTAATGGTTTTGTCCATAGTCATCCACATTTGATTTGCATCCCCAGATTGACTTGGGTAATCCAACGAATTTATCTTGCTTGATAGGGTTGTGACCACATCTCCTGTAAGTGTACCCACATGATACTACCCTTTAAATCTATCTTTTTCTCGATAATTTTCGTCCTCATTGGAAACAACATCACTAATAATGGGTCGACATCTTTGTGTGCAGCACCACCCTACAATTCAAGCATGAGGTGTGATCCCCTTTACGTACTAAATAATTTTTGACTAAGATTGTATGCCCACTACTCTTATATGTGATCAAATACCATCTTTCTTTTTAAAGATCGAATTTACTATAACCAATTCTTTTACTAACACAAACTGAAGCAAATTCTATTTCAATAAAAGATGTCCAAATATGAAAATATCTTGCCCTTTATTGATAAAGCCTATATGACAAATAACATTATGCATCTCAAGTGTTATTGACTCAGTAGCATTATCAAGCTAGTCTTCTTGCCTTTTGGAAATATCCTTAATAAGTTACTATGTGCAGGTGCGGATTCAGATAAAATGTAAATAATATCGATAAAACATGTACATAGTAAGGTTTAAATTTGAGTAAATGTTATTCATAGCACATTATAAAAACTCCTATCAACTTAACCATCACATATATTAGCGTCTCTAAATATATGAATCTATACATAACCAACATAAATGTTATTAGTGACGTCATTGAAAGGCATTGGATTAGCGCCTAACTATAAGGTACCCTTATTTTTAGATCAAGAATAAATCATGTTATCTTCCATTAATGTTGCTTTGAAGCAAAAGCTAGAGTCCTAGCTAGAGTTAGGAAAAGAGTATGTGATAGCAATTTTACTAAAACGTTAGCCCAAAGCAACGTTAATATTGGGGTACAAAACAATTAAAGTAGACATTTGAAGTAGATATTATTTATATATATATTCATGGTTTTTACATTTTTTTAGAAGCCATGCATCACTGAGTTATGTAGACTCAGATGGAAATAGAATCATTTATACAATTCAAGTTCTCCATTATATTAAATGTGTTAAAATTAATATCGAACTAAGAATATATCCGTCCAATTATACGATTGTAATAAGTTTTTTTGCTTTTTTAAAAAATATATAAAAAAATTAAATTTAAAACATATATAATGTGTTCTCATAAAAATAGTTATGATTTGAGTCTAAGGAGGAATGAAAGACGGATTAGCATACCATAATCCAAAGAGGTTATTTTATCATGTTTGTAAATATTCAATGACCAATATTCCTCGTTTTAAAAAGTTTTATACATCAAAGTAGTTAATATTGTTTTACTGATGATAGAGATAGTGATGATAATAGTTAATATCAGTCATATAAATAAATAAATAAATAAATATATATATATATATATATATATATATATATATATATATATATATATATATATAGAGAGAGAGAGAGAGAGAGAGAGAGAGGGTGATAGTGTGATGGATATTATAAATTATAAAGGTAATTTTGTAAAATAAAAACATTTTCCTTTTTTACTTAAAAATTTCACAAGTGTGTTTGTTTTTTTATTTTCACATCAATTTTATTTAAGAAAAAATTATCTAGAATAATCCAACATATTCACGATTTTTCTATAATAATCCACCTCTTGTTTAACCTTGAATAATCCTAATTTAAAAGGATATTTTCTAGAATAAACATGGTAGCCGGATCAGTTGCTATAGCAAGTTTTTTTTAAAGAAAAGATAAATTAAAATAAAATATCGAAAAAAATATTTTAAAAATGTTTAAAAAATTTAATAATTTTTTTATTATTCAAAATCTTTTATGTAAATTTTAAATTTTTTTTCTTATTTTATATTAATTTTCAATTTACTATATTTATGAATTACCTATTATAACAGGTGATCGGGTTATTCAAGTTTACTCTCGACAATTATCCCCTAAAGTTGGATCATTCATGGTTAATCAATAGGTATGGAATTATTATAGAAAAGTCATGAAAAAAATTAGATTATTCTAGATAATGTTTTTTTATTTAATTACAATTTAAAATATGTTGCTCATACTTTTCTCCATTTTTTTTACAATTTTTAAGAGTGTCTGTTGATGCAATTTTTTTCTTAGCTTTTAAATGCCTATGTACATTGATACATTGTATTTTACTAAATTACCCTTAATATGTAGTTAGCAATAACAACATTAACATATAATCAAAATCTCTATAATTAAAGTAAACACATATGACTACCTAAATACATGTATAACTTCAAATAACATGGAATCATTGTCATTTAGTATTTTTACAAACATAGTAAAATATAATTTAATGCAAATTAAATTAATGGAAATTTCACGAGCATCTAATTTTCGTGAAATGTTGGTGGTAGCATTTTTTAAAGATTTTTTCACATGGTAACATCCAGTTTATGCCTTATTTAATTTCAGTAGTATTTTCCGCTAAATTCTTGTCAATTTCCATTTGATTCATTATTTTGACGTTTCTACCCTTTATTAAGTGTTGGTTGTTGTCTTTATAATTTACCGTAAAC
This sequence comes from Amaranthus tricolor, assembly GCF_026212465.1. NCBI lineage: Eukaryota > Viridiplantae > Streptophyta > Magnoliopsida > Caryophyllales > Amaranthaceae > Amaranthus > Amaranthus tricolor. The sequence goes on along the minus strand of NC_080051.1, from coordinate 18,162,560 downwards.
CATTTTTATGCTCTCAAACATTTCTACCTTTTTAATTTGCCCTAAACCATTTTTATAATGAAGATATGAGTATTATATTATTATTATTATTTTTATTATTATTATTATTATTATTATTATTATTATTATATATTATTATTTAAATAAAAAAGTATTAGTAAAATTAGTTTTGGAGAGAAACAGATAAACTAAAAATTATCATATGACAGTTGGTTTTCCTTTAGATATATTATACTCCATGATTATATATTGATGACTATATGATTATATGATTATTTAAATATTTTAAAAAGATGAGTATATTTTAAAAGTTACTTTTGAAGGAAATAAATGAGCTATAGAATGTCAATTATATTATATAATTATATGATGATTATTCAAATATTAAAAAATATATATTAAAAATGTTACTTTGGAGGGAAACAAATGAACCAAAAAAATGTCATGTGTGATAGATAGTTGTTTAGATAAATATATTGTTATATAATTATATGATTAAGACTGTTAGATGGAAAGAAATGAATCAAAGAATGTCATATGACAATTAGTTGGTTCTTATTTCTTAAGATATATTATATTATTATTATTATTATTATTATTATTATTATTATTATTATTATTATTATTATATGATCGGGACAAATACTTGAATGTCTATGTCTAAATTAAAAATATTTTTAAAAATTTTGATATTTTTAAATTTAAAAATAAAAGAAAATTACGAATATGAAATATTAGCATGATGTGCTTCTATTGGAAACATAGCATAATGATGCATATTTAATAGAAGTAAAATATATTACTTTTTATTTTGCAAATTTTCTTTAGTTATTTATTTGAGCATTTCAAATAAATAAAGAGAAATTTTATGTTGATGCTAAAAGAAAATTGAATTTATCCAATATTTCTATGTTCCTAGGAATCCATTACCCAAAAGGTTCAATTGATGAAAAGTATATACTTTTAAATGGTTCAATTTGAAGACTTTTAAGTATGTAAATTAAACAAACCTCATTATAAAAGTAAAAAAACCTTTTAAAAGTCAATTGTATCATTCTCCTAATTTCCACTTTGGAAGCAACACACCTTTTTATTTTATTAAACTTCGACATTACAAGAACCTTTTGAATAAGTTTTTTATTTAATGAAGGTCAAGTCACTTATTTCAATTTTATTATTAAATTTAATCCATTTACTGTTATATGATTTTAGATAGGAAAACATGAAGAGATTACAAGTATCAAACCGAAATTATATATCTTAACTCCTACTATAATAATCTAGAAATTGAAATTACAATTGAAATAAAGGACATAAATAGATCTAACAAAAAATCAAAGATGCTTCAAGGCAATACTATCTATAGAAACTTGATACTAAACCGAGGTACAATCTAGTTTTCCTAAAAGCATTATTCCGCCCACTTGGTGTTTAAAGCTTAAAAACTTGGAATACACTTTTGAGAAACAACGGTTTTTAAGCAATTATAAGCACTATATAATTGATCAGTTTGAAGACTAAGAGATTATATAGAACAACTTAAGAATTAATGTGAGGAAAGTTTGCAAGATTCCTTCACTTTTAAAAACTTGTAGAGAATAAAAATTAGGACACAAAGAGAAAAAGTAACAGCAGATTTCTACACTTGAAAACCTCTGATTTGATCTCCTTATATAGAAGTTGAGTTAACACTCCACTTATCCCATGATCCCACAACTTTCATTTCTAATTAGTGGGTGAAATTATGTATAATTAGGGGTTAATAAAACCCTAACCGCCTTTTAATAGGAGAAGCCCATGAAAATGCCGCGGAAAACAAGCCCAGGAAGCAGTAGGCCTAAAAACTCGCTAGACTCAAATTACTTTACGAGCCGCGAATTACAACTCCAACAAACCAAAAACTTACTGACGAGGATTCGCGAGCCATGAAGACTGCCCTATGTCACAAAGTCGCGAGCCGAACTGTCCCTTGCATGCCGCGAGTTACTAGCTGTCCGGTTTTCCACTTGGCTTTTTCCTTTTATTTTTGGACATGGGTTTTTACCTTTTGTCCTTACTATTTTCATAGCACTTTTGACCCATTATTTTCATAGTACTTGCTATGGGCTTTACCTTATTATTTCTTAGTATATATAAACTTTTATACCTTTATACTCTAAAGCATGTGTTCGTAATCTTTTCATAAGCTCATAAAAGTCTATATGTCCATCTTGACTTTTTGGAGTGGCTAATTTCGAACTTACATAGATAGGTTCTTCTATACATAGCTTTCGTGTCCTTGTGATCCAACACATCTATCTGTAGCTGATCTTCAACTCTAGAATTGGAGAAATTTTTATTGACGCTATCTTATTTACATCAGAAGTTCCTAAGTAATTCTTTTCGGTCTTATACTTGAGTTACTTACCAACATCAAACAACAAATTTAACCTCATTGACTCGTAAGACCCGAAGTTTACCAAGCATTAGATTGGGTTCTCTTATTTGTGTTAATTGAATTTAATCTTTGGATTAATTTCTCCGTTCCACACTATCCATTACATTTGAATAGCAACACTAATCATGTCCAATTTCGTTTCTTTAATTCCGACTCATGCATAAGAAATAATATAGTTATATGAGATTATTTTATTCTTCTTAAAACCTAATTTTTTTAAAATATAATTTTCATAATGAAAAATTCAAAGTAATAAAATTCACATTGAAACAAGTCAGTAAGATCTCACTTTACTGATTATAAATTATAGATATACATAAACTAAAAACAATCAATAAATAATGTTCAAATTTTTTAAAAAAGTATAGAGTAATAAAATTTACATTAAAATAAATTAATAAGATATCACTTAACTAATTATAAATTACAAATAAATATAAATTAAAAATAATGGAGGAATAATGTAAAATCTTAAATAGCATAAATATACTTGAAATATAAGTGGGTATAACTTAAAATTAAGGGAAATTTCACGTGATAACCATGAAGTTTTGTGTTTTCCACGTGGTAACCAAAACATTTAAAAAAATCCATGCGGTAACCCTGAGGTTTACCAAATTGTTCCACCGTGATCTTTTTGCACATAAAATCGTTAGCAAACGTTAATTTCAAAGCTTTAAGGCTGTTGTACGTCAATTTATGCGATTTACTATTTCAAATGTTAGAAGCTTCAACCTTTTCCCGTCTATCATTTTTCATCCAAATTATATTTCTTTCCCCTAAATTCAAAGATGGTAACACTAGGTTTATATTTTGAGGAAAAAGGTTCAAACTGATGTCATTTGAAATAATGAGTCGCATAAATAAGCGTACAACAACCTTAAAGCTTCGAAATTAACGTTCTCTAACATTTTATGTTCAAAAAAGTCACGGTTGGAACAATACGACAAACTTAAAAATTATCACATAGATTTTTTAATAGTTTTGATTTCCACGCCAAAAATTCAAAACCTTAAAATTAAAATTACCACGTAAAATTTCCATAAAATTAAATACTTGCCCATAAAATGAGATCATCAGATTTGGAATAACTAAGGCTTGAAAGGATGGTGGAGTACTTCTATGTCCTTTTCAGATCATACTGTTTACAGTATTTTTTCAGTCAAACAAGAGTAATTTAAAAAATAAAACTTCCTTGAGCTATTGATTCCGTTATTAAATCAATTTTGAATTTAACGTTTTGGGTTGAATTAAAATTGAATTTTATATTTATGTTAGTTTTATATAATTATTAATTTATTTTTAATAGTGGGTCAAATTGAATTTAGTAATAAAATCAGATAAATATCAAATTTGTTTAACATTAGAAATATTGCACTATTTATTTATATCTTTAATTTGTAATTAGTTTTTAATCTATAAGTTAAAATATAGTTGTTTCAATATAAAGATTATTAACATTAAATTTTTATTATATATAACTAAAGATATTAAAAATTAAATTAGCAATATATTAAATTGTGTAAAAGGTCAAACATTAAAAATAATTTGAAATAAAAAATTAGTACTATTAAATCAGTTAGTCTTTTGAAATATCGTCTTTTTAAAAAATATTTTCTCATATCATACCCAACAAAATTTAATTCAATTAAAAGCTGATAATAGACTCACGAAATTAAAACTTTAAAAGTGCTCTTTTAAAAAAACCCTTTGTGATGAGAAGTTGTGTAATTAGTAAAACACTGACCAAACACACAGGCCAAATTTGTACTGAAAGCTATACTAATTCTGCTTTTGTTTTCTACCTCTTGTCATTATTCCTTCCCAGTTCCCACTCCTCCTTCCTCTTAATATTTTTTTTTTGGAGACCTTCCTTCAAATTTTTGAATCCTCCTTCCCTGTTTTATACTTTTCATACCTATTATCTCCCTCCATTTTTACTCTTCACATCCTTCCAAAAAACACACTAGAAAAACCCCAAAACAAACTTCTCTGGCTCTGCTCTTTCATTAATGGCGGTAGCCATGACCAGAGCAAGAAGCGACCATCTTCATCTTCAAAAATTCAAACATAAAGAAGATAACAATAACATGATTCCTACAAATCAAACCCAGACAAAAGTTTCTGTCCCAGTTGTTTATTATCTTTCTAGAAATGGTCAACTTGAACATCCCCATTTCATTGAAGTTCCTCTTTCTTCTTCTCAGGGCCTTTTTCTTAGTGACGTTTTCAATCGTCTCAATCTCCTTCGTGGTAAATCCATGGCTTCTCATTATTCCTGGTCCTCTAAACGGTAATTTCACTCACTACGGACCTTCATCCCCAAATTAATTTCATTTTTAGGTTTTGTTATTTTATTTGGGGAGTAATTTTTATTTACGATAATTTAAATTGATTTTACAGGAGTTACAAAAATGGGTATGTATGGCAAGATTTAGAGCAGAATGATTTTATTCATCCAGTTCATGGTGGAGAATACGTTCTCAAAGGCTCTGAAATCATCACCGATAATGTTTCGCCACCAACAGTTTCGAAATCCTCCGAAACGTCGTCGTCTTCTTCAACCGGGCAGAATGTTCTTGTACCCGGAGATTCTGAATTTCCAGCGAAGAGAAATCGCCGGAGAAATCAATCGTGGAGCTCAATCGATATGAACGAATACAAAGTCTACAAAACAGAGTCAAATCTCGAACTCGCCGAAAAAGCGGCAGCAAACGCGTCAACTCAGACGGATGAAAAACGACGTCGTAGAAAAGCAGTAATGATCAAGGAAGAACCCGAAATAGAAGAGGATAAAATCGAGAAAGTGCACCATAATCAAGTACAACAGAGTACAGAATTAAGTAGAGGAGAGATTTCACCTCCACCGTCTGATTCAAGTCCAGAGACATTAGAGACGTTGATGAAAGCTGATGGAAGATTAATACTAACGACTACTTCATCATCATCAAGTTTATCACAAACCGTTAATCAAAGTGATGATAATCAGACGGTAGGGAGTTGTCCAAGTGGAAGAATGAAAGCTTCATCAGTTTTAATGTCGTTAATCAGCTGTGGTTCAATCTCATTTAGAGATTGTGGAGCTGCAACAGTGAAGGATCATGGGTTTTCGTTGATATCCCATTATAAGACGAGATTGCCACGTGGAGAGAATCAGACGGTGGAAGGGAGTAATGGTGTTATGATGGAGATTGAGAATAATGTTAGTAGTAGTTTTGCTAAAATGGCGTTGGAAGATAAGGAGTATTTTAGTGGGAGTTTGATTGAGACAAAAAAAGAAGAGTTTCCTACTAATCTTCAACGTTCTTCCTCTTACAATGCTGACAGGTAAACATTGAATACATTTTTCTAGCTTTATTATAAATAAATTGAGCATTTTATACTCCCTCCTATTCAGCTGAACTGTCCCATTTGACTTTTCACACTTGTCGAGGCAACATTTTAATTCTTAATATCTCAAATTATGCTTAATTAAAAATTATAAAAAGTTGATATTAATAATCCTTGTATTGAGACAAATCAAACAAGATCCCATATGACTATGTTTTAACTTATAGATTAAGAGTAAAATACAAATTAAGAGTGATAAGTGAATAGTGCCAAAAAAAAAATGGGACAATTCAGCTGAATAGGAGGTAGTATTTGTTATGTTATATCATATTGAATTTGTTATATTTGATCTTTTACGTAATTCAATGCAATTTATATATTAAATTATACATAATTAAAATTATAAAAAATTAATATTGTGAAAATATATAATTAGATGATTGAGACAAAATTATATTTGCCTTTTTTTTACTTTTTAATGCATAAAATATAAATTTAAACGATGAATAGTTCTAATAATCGTAGTATAACAAATATTTCAGAATGGAGAGAGTATAAATTACAAGTAGATGAAATACTTACTCCGTTCTTTGATGGATTTCGTTAGATTCGTTTTAATGTATACTTTTTTATTTGTATTTTTATTAATAATTTTTTATTATGTGAAAGTATTTAATATTTATAGTGTTTTTTGGTACTAGCTTTAATTGATTTGAACAAGAAATATATGAAATTTGTAGATGTATTTTAGTGTAAGGCTACGGGTATTTCTGAGTTTGAATGTTACTTGTTGTGCTAGTTATGAAGGTACGATTCTTTTTACTATAGTTATGGGCTTATGGGTCTTAGGGCCATACGTACACTACCTTTTATTTTGGGGAAGAGTTCTGCTTTTGTTGCAGCTTCAGTTTCGGTAAAATCATTATTCCCAGTTCAGTGTAAAATCTGATGATTTTTGTGTGTGATTTTTTGTTGCCATATGATTGCAGTTAAGGGTGATACAGTAAATTACTCGCCTACATTGGGTAAAAAGGATCAAAATAAAATTTTAATTTTGGTAATGGTAAGGTATTTTGGTTTTTACTATTTAATGGATTAGAACTTACGCGTAAATTAATTAATTAAAATTTATTTTTGTGAGAGATCGTTTTACTATTTAATGGGTTATCCAATCCAGTTATGTAAACGTCTCCTACAAGAATATGTAATTATCAACTAAACAACACTATGGTAGGTTAGGAATATTAGCGAAAACTTGAAAGTTACTAGGACTAATGTTTACTTAGCTTCTCTCTCCGACAAAAAAAGTCGAATATAGTAGGAAAAAAGTACATAATTATTTTTTTAAGGGGAGAGATTTGGAGAGTGGAAAAATTCCTTGTTTGGATAGCAAAATGAAAGGGAAGAGATTTGGAGAGAGGAAAAATTACTTGTTTGGATTGCAACATGGGAGGGAAGAGATCTGGAGGAGAGAAAATCAGAAGAATTTGATAAATATTTTTATTAAGGTTCTAATCTCTCTAAAGTTGAAAAGATTTGAAGGAAAAACTCTCATCTTCATTCCTTTTTCTTTTAATCTCCTCTATACAAACAAGAGCTATTTTGATCTTTCATTTCTCTTCGGTTCCTTTCCCTTCCCTTCATTCCCTAACTCTTCCTTTTTTTTTTCTCTTCAAAATTAACATAGTATAAATGTTTATAAAATAAATAAATTATTGCATGTGTAGTTTCTGGTATTCAAATATGGTTAATGTTCACTTAATATGTTGGACTAGTTGAGAAATAGGTCTTATTTTAGTGTGAGAGCAAAGTACTAATAGCTCAAAATATTACAAGTTTAATTTTCTTATAGGAGTACTTTTCTTCCTTTCTCCTATCTTATTATACAACATATCTTAGGATTAGTTACTTAACCTTACTTTTGAATTAGTCTATATTCTAGATATCTCCTTACTTTTTTTTCTTTTGAATTTATCACCTTTGTTTAATTGATGTCATTCATATAATTGTTTTTTATTTAATAGCATCCACATAATTTAAATATTTCCACAATTTCTTACATTTATGTTGATACTTAATGTAATTTTTTATATGGAGTAAATCCGTACAATTTGAAAAGAAGAATCTCACACTTATTGACTTTTTTTTATGACTTGATAAGATTTTTTATTTTAGTCCGTTTTACTGATTTTAAATTTTTTTTTTTACCTTTTTAGCAATCATTTAACTGTTTTTCTTTTAATTTGATCCATAAATATATTCTCTTTATTTTAACTCTGATCTTTTTATCATTCACTTGAATTATATTATATACTCCTTATATCCAATTTTGCCTTGATGACAATGGTAGAAAAATAAAGAATAGTATACAAAGTAAATGTGAATTAAAAAGATTATGAATGATATTAAAAAATGGATTTAAAACAAATTCAATGTGATAAATTAAAAATATAAGACAAATTTGATGGAACAGAGATCGTGGAAATGCAATTAGAGTCTTTGAGAGAAGGGAGTAGGTGTTAGTTTTGAGGAAGTCTTAATAAATAACGGTGATTTGTGAAGTTAACAAATTATTTTTATGTGGTTGGATTTGATAGTGTAAGAATTTTGTGATATTAATTTACCTTTTTGATTTTGTTTATTTTATTATTATTATTTTTGTCTTTTTATGATAATTTACAAATTATGAATATTGATAAGGAATTATTGTTTAGTTGAAGTTATGAATTGGTAAGGGTGGTGAATCTTTAAATCAGAAATCGGTACAGATTTAGTGCAAGAATCCAGCTGAACAACCCCACTTCACCCATTCACTCCTGAAAGGACTAATGTTGACTTCATTCATATTTATTTCATAGGCATTAATATTGTAGTCTTGTGCATGGCATCATCTTTTAATAATTTCTGATAATTCTGATCCCTTCTTTTTAATTTATTTACAATTTTATGTTTGTCCAAGCTGTCATTGGAATGGTTTATGAGTCAATATTATTTCCTCATTGTCTCATATTATTCTCATGTGTGTTTCCGTGTTCGATGCCTCGTCTTCCTCCCTTTTACAGTTGAATGTTGTTTTGTTGTAGACAGCCTTCTTGTTAAGGCCAAGAATATATTGAATTATACATGGATTTGAGGAAAGCTTTACTTAGTAATTATCAATAAATAAAAGATTAAATTGTGTGGCTGAAATTAAAAAAAAATGTATGAATGTAATTATAAAAAATTGATTAATTTTCATAAATAGTACTCTCTCCGTTCTTTTTTTGATCTTCCACATTACTATAACTGGTAGTTTCAAAAAGTTCTTCCACTTTAGAATACTTTCTATTTTTAGAAAGTTTTTATCTCACTTTTACCCCTTAAAACCCCCCTTTTCTTTTAGTGTACCCATTTTCTTTTATTTATAATTATTTTCTCTCTCATACTTTCAATACAATCATTACTTCACACTACTATTTAATTAAAATAATACCCACTACAACCTCATACTTCCAATACAATCATTACTTCACACTACTATTTAATTAAATAATACCCACTACAACCCAAAGATTCTATCTTCCTTAAGATGTGTGAAAAACCCAAAGTGGAAGATCAAAAAAGAACGGAGGGAGTAATAATGTATAATGAAAAGGATAATCCATAATGAAAAATAATCACTACAAAAAATCAGCAATTTTCCGTCTGTCCAAAATAGTTGGAATTTAGTCGGTATCGGGCTATACCAACTAAATTCCGACTGTCTCCATCCAGTCGGCACAGAATGGTCGGAAAATGTAGTTAGTCGGTATATTAGTCGGAATTCCGATTAAAAAGAGGGTAGTAGGAATTTGGTCGGAATTATGACCAATGTAGCTGGTTGGCATTTTGTTGGAAATTTTCGACTAATCTCCTACAAAAATTCAGTCACAAAATTTCCACAAGTCATTGGTCGGAGACTAGTCGGAATATTAAAAAAATCAAAACTCTCTTGATTTTCGGAAAATTGGATATTAAAATATTTATTAAACTTTCCGATTTTTTTTTCTATAAATAAATAGTATAGGAATTTAGTCGGAAAAGTCAAACCTCAAAATTGACTTTATCTTATCAAAAAAGGCGGCTGTAGATTCCGACTAAATTGCTACAACATATTAGTTGAAAAATGATTGGAATCTACGGTCGTCTTTTTTTGATAAGATAAAGTCAATTTTGAGGTTTGACTTTTCCGGCTAAATTCCTGCTATTTATTAGTCGGAAAATGATTGGAATCTACTATCCTCTTTTTAGTCAGAATTTCGACTATTATACCGATTAACTACATTTTCCGATCATTCTGAGCCGACTGGATGGAGACAGTCAGAATTTAGTCGGTATAGTCCTATACCAACTAAATTCCGACTGTTTTGAGCTGTCGGAAAATTACTATGTTTTTTTGTAGTGAATGCTAAATAAGAAGAATAAAGGTCAAACATTTTCTAAACATAGCCTGCTTCTTTTTTTTTTTGAATTTGAATGTTGTACACATTTTTTCTAAAATCATAATAGAATTTCTTGTATGACACGGTTTCACCAGGAGATATGTCTAATATTTAGGTTAAATAACCCAATAATAAAAAACTTTAGTTTATGAGTTATTTGTTTTAAGGTCATCTCATTATAAGACAATTTCATATAAAAAGAGTTAAAAATGGTAATGATGATAAATTGTTTGAAAACTCTTGAGTTTTGATGTAAAAAGATCTGAATTGGATTTATGTTGTACTGAAAATGGTATAAAGAAGGAAGTTGGTACCTTCCCTTGCACTGTTCTACAAGAAAAAGATTTTTTAGAGATTAGTCTATCAAAGAAAGGCAGAGTTGGTATAGATTCTGTATATCACATTTTGATTTTTGAAATTGGTAATTAACAGGAGCTTGCATCTGATGAAGTTGGAGGAGAATGAAGTGGAAGGAGTTAAAGCAAAATGCATGCCTAGGAAGCCAAGGACGACTCATGCAATCACTTGTAAGAAACAGTTTGATGCATAATCATAAATTAGTGGCCACTCAAAATTAAATCTTATAATATCATTTCTAGCTACGACTCTATTTATGTTATTATTGCTAAATTGTTTCCAACAACTGCAACAAAAAAAAAAAAAGATCAATTTAACTTTTTTAAAATTTCATCTATAATATTTGTCATTTTAACTACTACTACTATTTTTATATAACTAAAGTTGTCTCGTCTTGACTATTACTTTGGATAATGTAATAGTTGTTTGTTCTATTTCGTTTCCTCCATTTACAAATGACATGAATATTCAGAAGTTTGATATGAGATAAATTTTTAGGGTAAAAGTGATGAGAATATGTCTAAAATAGAAATGAGCAAACTTTAATTGTTGAGAGCATTGGCGAATGTAGCTTTCATTAATGTCAAACTTGACACCAATTAATAAGTTATACTAATGAAGTTGGTTAAAACATTGATGTATGACAATATTGTCGCAGGTTAAGTCAACTTGTCAATGATTTTTAAAAATAATACTCAAAACACATTGATATTATTTATTTTTATTTTGAATCTACTCGAGAATAGAGGTGTTCATTTGGGTTCTCGGGTCGGTTTCAGACGGGTGTCATTCGATTCGGTTGTATTTCGGATCGGTTATATTTCGGATGCGTGTTGCGACGGGTTATACTCGGGTTGGGTCAATTAGTCATGGTACGGTTGAAGATCGGTTATTTGAACTATCGGGTTAGTATCAGGTCGGTGTCGGTTAAAGTTCGTGTTGAGTTTCAATCGGTCTCAGGTTGTCATCGGTTAATAATTGGTTCGGTTTTACCAAGTACAGATCGGGTTTCGGGTATTTTTCAAGTACAATTTGGCTACGAATTGCGAATTACTAATTACTATTGATCGAATATGTGTCAGATTAAGTTGTTAGTCATTTTTTAATTGATGATAAGGTTCCTTTACTTAAAGTAAAATAGTGAAAATGCAAATCAATTAGTGATCATTATTACATTGTTACTTTTACTTGTTTGACCGGAAATTAAAATTATAAAGTTCTATCAATTTTCATCTAATTCGATTAAAAGTAGTTAAATAAACATTGACCATTGATTATTAACTCTAATTATATGAAATCATGTATTTATAAAATTTATTTTATTAAAATATTTGTGACTTTATTAGAATAACTAATAGATGATTGAATGAGTCAATCATACTTCTATGTAAAAAATTGGTTCGGATTTATAGCAGTTCGATCTAAACTTCGTTCGGGTTAAGTCGGTTTTAGCCGGATCGAGTTCGGTTTTGAGCATGATTCGGGTCGGATATAACTCGGGTCGGTCATTATTAGGTTCGGGTAATCTCGGTTAACGGCTATGTGTCGGTTAGAAAAATAGGTTACAGCTCGGGTTCAGTTTTCCCATTTTCGCTTGTCAACCGGTTCGTATATAGCTTCGAGTCGGATAATGTCGGTTCGATAAACCTAAAAAGGAACACATTTTCATGTCGGTTTACTTTCGATTTCGGATCGGATTTTTGGGTCGGATCACTTTTAAACAGCTCTGAAAACGAGTACATTGCTAAGCCATATGAATTTTGGGAACTTGGAAAAGCAAAAAATAAAAAGCTCCTGTTTCTCAAGTAAATTGACTTAAAATGAGTCTCTTGATTTTGGAGCTCTAAAAATGAGCTCATTACTTGTCTTTCTTCCCAAAAAGAGTAGCTTTGGGGTTCATTTTAAATTTAATTAACTTTTCCCCTTCTTTTAGGGATATTGGTTATGGGTGTTGAAAATCTTTAAGCAAAAGCATGATTTGGGAATTTGGAAAATTTAGAAATTAACTAATAATAATAAAGTTGTGATTACTAGATTGATTAAATTATATGTCATTACATTGACTTGTGAGCTTCGAGAAATTTGATGTACCAACTAATTTTTGTTGCCAGAAGAACCGGAGAAAAATAGGGAAGAAATGGTAGTGACTAGTGTACATGCATCAACTAATAGAGTACTTAAGCTATGACAAGTTCTTAGATTAGGTCTAAAACACTCTACTTAATTAATCATGATTATGTTCTTCCTGATATATCAATTTTTATAATAGTCAATATATATTCCTATATATAAATTGGACTAATTAGTCAAGCTATATTCATTTTTAGTTTTTTGGTACTTAACATTTTACATTGATACACTCACAATTGACCTTTTAAATATTAAAATACTCATTTAAACTGTCTCTTACCACAAAACAGTCTTATAAAAGAATTTCTCGTTACTCAAATATGGTAAGTTTTCTAATTAAGAGTGGGTGTTTGCATTGGCAGATAAGGTTTTCCTCCATCACAACATTTTTTATGAGATGCACCCTATATATGGGTTAAAGAACCCAATTAAAAAATTATTAGTATATAGATTTTTTGTTTGAACTCGTCTCATTGAGAGATAAACTCTCACAAAAGTACCTCTTTCCTCTTTATAATAATTTTTAAATCTTAAAATGTCTTTTAATAAATGTTTCAAAAGCGCATTAATATCAAAGGGAATAAAATGGAATTCATTGAATGATAAAAAAGTAATTTGACATGTTTGCTTAAAAAAAAGAAGGAAATAATAGATTGTCCTTACAAGAAATGAAATGACTTTTTCTAAGAGGATCAAAATAGTGGTGTTGGGAGGTCCTAAAGAATTATGTCATATAGGAAGTGGCACTTGTGTCCGACTGTCTATGTACCAAGATCCGCTCCAGATCCGACCCATGACCATCCCTAACCAAGAAGAATTCGATTGATTATGGGTTAGAGTGTGAAAAGTCGCATTGATGTCGGTTGGGCTTAGTCCATGAAAATACGTTTGTCAATTGTGATGGATGAGAATCCAATATTTATTGTCCATTATTGTGAATTGTTATTTGAACCAGAATTATGAGGTCCATTAAAGTTTGGCCCAATTGTTGTTAAGCTGGGTTGGATACGGGCAAGGTGGTAACTATTTCAATTCCATTGTTGTCCATTTTGTTGTCGGCCTCCATGGCCACTGCGCCTGCCACCACGACTTTGGTGTTGTTGTCGGCCATCATTGTTGCGACCACCATGCCGGCCACCCTCATTTTGTGATTTATTTTGGTTGTTTGGATTTTGGGAATTTTTTCTATTTTGATGGGAATTATTAGATGTGTTTTCTGCATTACTAAAAGAAATAATTTAAGTAATGAGGGCGGTGTTTTCGTTTACTTTGTTTCCGCAGTTAACATGATTGTTCTTTGGGAGAATAATATGATTGATGATATTCTGTACTTGGGCGTGAATTTTGAAGAGAGTTGCCTAAGAATGATATCGACTAGAATCTTGATCAAGAGTAATGAAAACAAAAAACTTTTTTTATTGGATCCTAATAATTTATTGATAAAAATCACACAGTTAACAATTAGATCTCAAAGTGCTCAACTAGAGAATTGACTAATTATATGGGCTCGAGGGAGTCTAATATAGTCTAATACAAGTCTTGCTCAAAAAGATCATCTCTCTTGAGAATGATAATTTTGGTTGAAAAATCTTTTGGCTACTTTGATGGTCATGCTTGTCCAACTTTAATCATCTCATTTACTTCATAAAATTCATTCCAATGTATTACCATTGGGAGGAGTGGTATTAGCGGTAATGAAAATTTGTAAAATAAAAAAACTTTTTTTGTGATCAAAGTTTCATTATCATGGGAATGACATGGAACTTTTAATGAAATTTTAAACTATATATCATTCTCATTATCACCATTTAGTACCATTAACTAAACGGGTCGTATGTCAATTTCAAAGCTTTAAATTTGGTCTTTTAAATCTTAGAATTGATCTTCCAAACCTTTCAATTAATCTTTTAAATCTTGAAAATTAAAAACAAATTAGGCCAACTCAATTAGAATAATTATGAGACGGTATGACCATGAGACATGCTTCATACTTGGGTTAAATAGCCCAATAATAAAATTTTTTAGTTTATTATCTTCATGTTTCACAAAAACTTGGGTGAGACGCGTCTTATTGAGCTGGCTCAATTGTATATATTTTTTTACCAATTTCACAAATTAAATTGTTAATTTCAAGAGTTAAAAGACAAATTTAAAGACTTACAAGACCAATTTCAGGGATTTGAAATTGACATTTTAAGTCATGAAATTTGACAGTTTTAAGACTTTAAAGATCAATTTCAATACTTAAAAAACTAATTTTAAGACTTTAAAGATCAATTACATGACATTAAATTCTCATTTCAACTTTAAATTATGATGACTTAAACATTAAAGTAGATATTAAAAGTTTTAAAATTGACCTTTTAAGTTTTAAAATTGGATTTTTAAGTCTTGAAAATGTTCTTTTAAGTCTTAAAATTAGTATCTCAGAATACTTTTAAAAAATAATTGGTCATGGGCCCGTTGCACAGCTAAGGCCGTCTAACAAGAGAGTAACTGTTCATATTTTGAGGTTGTTTCGCTGTGAGACGGTCTCATACAAGACGGGCTATATGAAAAATAGTTAGATGGGCCAAGTAAAATGTTAGAAAAGTAGAAGTAGTGGCCCAGACTTTTACATCTCAATTTATATATGACTCATAAGTCATAACTCATAAGTCATAACTATCAGTCATCCATCAGTCATCATTACTGTATCAACGTCGGCTGTCATAAGTAGAAATGTAGAATGAGTTCATTGGTTGTTAATTGCAACTTTTATTGGCCGATATCATGTTAAATATGCATTATCATTATCATGTAATTCCTATGTCTTTATAATTTGCGGTATTTTTCATTTTGAATTGTCCTATTTAATTTGTATTATTTTTAATTTTAAACTGTTACTCATCATTTTCTTTTAATTTTATTCATATATTTGAACTCTTTTTTATTTTTATCCACAAAATTTATTTTTTTTCTTCATTTACTACCATTATTCACCTTTTTCTTAAAAACAATAATTTTATCTTTAATTCAAATTATATGGGAGAGAAGGAGTACCCTTCCTTTGAAATTATGATAATAAAGATAATTAGTATAAGGATTAAGTCTTTGTCCTTTTGAAATTACAAAAAGAAAAATTTAACACATAAATACAGATAAACATGTGACAAAAGGATTATTGACAGAGATACTTCATTAAAATGAATGACATTAAAAGAAAGAATAAACATGTGAACAAGAGTTGAAAAAAGTATATTGTGTGATTGATAATTAAATAAGTGGGAAAACTTTTCCATAAGAACATATGTGGCAAAGTAAAATGCATATATTCAAAACCGCATATATATATATATATATATATATATATATATATATATATATATATATATAAAAGAATTAAAGAAAATGGTGATAATATTTATAAAAAAATAAAATTATTTACCAACTACAGCTTTAAAGTTTAGTTATTTTAAAATAAACAGTCTCGAAGTTTTTATTACAAACAACAACCTTCAAATTTCCAAACACAATATCGATATAGCCACACCATCGAATAACCTGCTAAATGACCGTTGACGAAGGTAGATGACCTTTGACTTTCAATTAAATTCATTAATCTAACATAATTAGTTTATTCACCCCAATTAAGTCTTCTTTTGCAACCTCAATCAAACCATTCCCGGTCACCACCATTCCCTCACCCCACCACCACCACCACCACCCCCAGCCCCCTGATGTTTTTGTTTACCTTCTATCCCCTCTTATTCTTCTGTTTTATTAGAATATAATCTTACTCCTCTCTTTCTCCTCTCTCTACCCTTACCTGTTTTTTCCATTAAAACCCCACAAAACAAGAATATCGAAAGTAACCTGCAATTTCGCAAGAAGATGCCTTTCAATAGCATTGAAGGAATCCACAACTTCTATTTCAGACAGCTTAGATAAAAATAATTGGATATTAGCCTTCAATCTTGCTTGCTTAGATAAAAAATTGGAAAGTAGATGGACTTGTTGAAGCAGCAATAATTGTTCGTCTTCCACTAAACCATGGGATTGTTAGCATCCTGGGACACTTTCCCGTTCAACCTATCAGAAGCATATGTTTCTGCCTCAACAATTCTATCTATTTTCCCACGCCTGCGAAATTTAAAGAAAAATATACAGTCATGACTCATGAATACTAGATCGGTTATGATTACGTGATACAAAATTCATAACCTAATAATCGTTGTTCATTTGAAATAATTTGAAATCGAATACAGATCAGATTTTGCGTGCCCAATTTTGACTTCCTCCTCTCAAAATTAAGGAATTGTGAACCAAAAATGGCAATTGTTCCTACTGTTAGTGGTGGTGGTGGTGTTGGTGTTGGGGGTGAGGATTGGGAATAGTTGGAGAGAGGGGTTGGGGAAGAAGAGCTTAATTGGGAGCAATTGGCTAATTAGGGTAGAGTAATGAATTTAATTAAAAAGTCAAAGATCATTTTACCTTGGTCAATGGTCATTTATCAGGTCATCCGGTGGAATGGCTGTATCGATGTCGTGTTTGGTAGTTTGAAGGCTGTTGTTTGATGATCCAAAAAAATATGACAAAGTGAAAAGGACATAAAGAAAAAAAGTGTAAACTTGTTAAAAAGACATAGTGATTATTTCCATTTGACAACTCTTATGTGAGACAGGGTCGACCATAAGCTAGTGCAGCTTGTGCAACAATACAGAGCCAAACTGTATAGGGTTTCAAATATTTATTAGGAGTTAATATATACTCTCTAATTCTTTTAATTTTTCCTATTTGCTTTGGGCATGAATATTAAGAAAGCAGAGGGACTACTAACAATAGTACATCCATGTGAGGTTGTGGGTATTGTTAATGTAACTAGATTAAACACTAATTACTCCCTCCATTTTTTTGGATGACAAAAAAGAAGTAAAGATTTGGAGGGAAAATTAAATAAGATTCTTAATTTTTAAAATACAAAGTCTTAATGCAATAAATTAAATTACATAACCGTAAAATTAAAATTACATTTCATATAGGTTTTGTATCTATATTTCCACTTCCTCCTCGATTTCTTCAACACTTTATTAACGGCAACAGACAACAAACACTTTCCCCGGGCCATGTGAATACGGATGTCATTTCGTTCATTGACTTAAGAACATAGGTCGAACAAGCACAATATGCAGTTAGTGTATGGATTAGCTACTTTAAAAAAATGCGCCAACAAACGAAAATCATTAATGCCATTGAAATCTTTAAAACTTTCCAAAAAAATCAGCTTACAACTACACACAGCTAGTTAAGGCAGTGACAGGTGCTTTTGAAGCTTTAAAACACACCACATTAAGGTTTGTTTGATTAACTTTACAAGTATCTAAGATTGAGGTAATGAAAAAATTAGGTGGTATTAATTATCATATTCCACACGTGAACAAAATCAAGCTAGCAAGGGAAGGGAGACTACCAACTTATTTAACCGTTAGAAAAGAAATCAACCACGACATTTAGATGCAAGACATTTAAAGGTTGCCTTATTTTACTTCGGAATTGGAGACCTAAGACATTTTCCATCAAGCAACACAACCAACAACAACAACCAGCATCGAGCAACAACAACCATCGACAACTAGCAACAACAACTAGAAACAACCAATAACAACCATCATCACAACCAGCAACAACTAACCTTATCCATCAACAACAACCAACAACCAACAACAACAACCAGCAACAAGCATCAATGAAAAGTAAATAAGGTTTCAAAACAGTAGATAGGGGGAAATAACAAACATCAAATTTATAAAGTCAATCACACTTTTGGGTTACATATTCATATTCACACTTTTGGAGTTACTTAGTGAATGAAAATGTTTAGGGTTAGACATCATGTACAAGAATTCAAGCTGTTTATGACTAAAAATTTCATGAAAAGTTTTTGGGATTCTTAATGGCAAAAAAAAACATTCATTTTAGGCACATCTCTCGAAGAACAAGCTATTTTCATCATTGAGATCCATAAACATACTCTTTGCCTCCTAACATCAAAAAGATTGGTGGCACTGTGAGTATGTGTATGGATTTTTTAGCAACTAATAAGCTTGCTTTTTTAAAAATCATCAAGCTTTTTAATGGCCTAAAAAAAATCATCACAGATCAACACAATCAGCATGCATACAATAAAAAAAAATCAGTTTAACATCATTAGTCAGAGGTAGGGATGGTCATGGGTTCAGGACCCTGTTGGACCCGCCCCAGACTCACCCCTTTTTAAGGGTCTGGGTCTTATTTTTTGAGACCTATCTGATCCGGGTCGGATCTGGATCCAAAAAATATTTGACGGGTTCGGGTCCGGGTCCCAAGGTGCAGACCGGATCCGGACCCAGACCCGACCTCGAGACCTAGACCTTAGATCCGCCCCTCATACCCGGACTCGGACCCTATACAATTAAATATTTTTTTACTTTTTAGTAATTATTTTGTATTTGAATTTCATGGACTCGAACAAGTGTTTATAATACGATAATAAGTTGCTTACAAAAATACAAAAAGACTCGCAAAAGGTTCAATTTTGACAATCAAAGAGACTTTGTTTAAGACCCATTAAGGACCCTAGACCCGTCAGATCCGGAGGGTCTGGGTCTTAAAATTTTGGACCCTTAGAGTCTGGATCCGGGTCTGGATCTATAAAAAAGAAAAGGGTCCAGATTCGGGTTTGGCTAGACCCGTTCCAAACCCGCCCCATGACCGTCCCTAGTCAGAGGAAAGGATAACCGCATCACATACGAGAGAATGGCCCCTTAACATCATAAACAGTAGCATCATCTTCACCATCATAATCTTCTTCATCATATGAAGGAAAAAGATCATCATCAGGTAGATTAAGTCTCAAATCAAACATAGCCGCAATTTCTTCATCACAATTGTCCATTGTTCTTCCCCAATTTGGAGAAGTTTCAATCGAAGAGTATGGAAAGGAAATATAAGAATCCTCATCTTCGTAATCGCCAAAAAACAACTTTATTGAGGGATGAGAGACACATGAATTAGGAGACTCTATTAATAGATCTTGAAATAGGAATCTGTTTAGAGTACCACCATACAAAACCAACATAACCCTCAATTCAATCTTCAGAAAAAAGCAAATACAAAAGAGAAAAAAGAAGAGAGAAGAGGATTCCAAAGCAGAAGGGGTGGGTAACATTCTCACAGATGTGTTGTCGAAGAAGAAGAAAAGGGATGGAGATGATGAACTAGGGTTTCAGAAGGGGATGGGATGTTTGAACTAGGGTATTCAAATTGGGGTGATGGGATAAATAATCACAAATGGGTAGGGTTATTAAATGAAGGGAAGGATTAAAGGTTAATTAGGATTAGGTTTATTAATTAGTTTAGGTTAGATTTTAAAATGAGGGTATTTTTGTAATTAAATGAATGTCATAAGGACAATTTGGTCTAAAATTTATGTCTTATAACTGAGGTAAATTGTCCAAATAAGAAAATAAGATAATCTAAAAGAATAGAAGGGAGTATTATATAATGGTTAATTGGTAAGCATTGATTGTAGAACAAGAGGAGTGATTTCGAGGTCGTAACGTTGATACTTGAGAGTATCATATCTTTTTTGTTTGTTTTTTTCATCTTTTTTTTTGAAACTTTTCTTTGTTTAAAAAAACTCTTGTCCTACTCTCTAATGTTATACTCATACCAATAATGACGTGAATTCTAAAGCAACTCAATTATATTACAAAAAAGAATCACATATCATTATTCTTCTTAGGTTAGCTATGTTTTTTTTTTATTGAGATAAGTTAAATTATGTCTTTCAAATACATTTTTCTTGTACAATTCCAGCTAATTGAAATGTTATTATTTATAAAAATGCCATAAATATATTAAAATTAATCTTTTTACGGGAAAAAATATGCTAAGAATTTCCGTAATTTAAACTCCCACAAAAATTAAAAGAATGAGAACTCACCATACTAATGCTTCATTAGCTTTTACAAGAACAATAATTATAATGTTGTGAAAATATATAGTTGATGTAACAATCCATCTTATTTCTTGACTAACTCCAATCTCAAATCATTAATCATAACAAGGGTCACAAGGTCTAAAATATAACTATAACAATTAATCTTAAATCCAAACATCTAAATTAAAGTCCAAAAGTCACAACAAGAAACTATAATAGTCCAGAGTAGCCAACATAACCAATACCTCCACACCGTGTTACAAAACCCGATATTGCCACTATAATATTTAATCATACTCTAGTCTAGAAGATATTCCATAAGCACTCTTATCACCTTTGTCATCCCTTCTGTCTCGGCTGATACCGATCTACGAGTAAACAAAAAGATAGAAACAACAGGGAGTCAGACTTAATTGAACGAGAAGAAGCTATCCAAAACAAAACATAACATGGTAAATCAATAAAAGCAACATCAGACCTAAATGTTTGTGCGCACTACGAGTCTAGTTGAGAGGAACACCTATAGCTATAAGAGCACTCTCATGTGAAGCTAGTCAATATATTTTTGACAATTCGCCTCAAAAATAGGGAGTAGGGGACAATGTCCCTTTTACTTCGTCAATGGTCAGCCTGCGAGACCGATCCATTGACCCATATTACAATATCAACATAAGTAACCAACAAGTTTGTCTCAATAATTTTCGGTTTAAAAGAACTTAAATAAAACTATCTTCAAGAAATGTAGTCTGGTCAGACCCTTTTTAAAAGACTATAACTACTCATCAACGTCGCTTCAACGAGTAAGGTCCAGCCACAAACAGTCAAGTAGATGTGCTCCTCAATGAAATTATCTCCTGAATCCAATCAATAATTGTTGGGAATGG
Organism: Amaranthus tricolor; assembly: GCF_026212465.1. NCBI lineage: Eukaryota > Viridiplantae > Streptophyta > Magnoliopsida > Caryophyllales > Amaranthaceae > Amaranthus > Amaranthus tricolor. Next base: position 18,141,002 of record NC_080051.1, on the reverse strand, counting down.
GCTATGATATTTGATGAAGAACAATAAACAAACTAATGCAAAGTAAACACCCAAAAACAGAGCAAGCAACAACAATGGCAAAACACAAGAATATATGAGGTATCTAATGATACCTCCCCCTCAAACAAAGTATCTTATCATTAATATAAACTCATTTACACTAATGACTCACCTTACAAAGCTTTAAGAACAATCTCCCAAAGCAAAGATCGAACCTTTACTTCAATCTATCACAAGTATGCAAATACAAATAGGAAGAACTCTTATGGTGTGAACCCTAGTTTTACTCTCTTGCATATGCCTCACTTTTAAACCTAATACACTCCTAAGACCCCTTATATAGTCCCATGACATATTTGGGAGTCTTAGGACAAACCCACAAAAGCCCACAAAGAATCGAACATAAAACAGAAACACGTACTGTGAGGAGCTGATCGTTGCTCGACCCGAGCAAAATCCGCTCGACCCGAGAAAGATCCACTCGACCACCCGAGCGAGAGTCCAGTAGCTTCTGTCTTGCTACCCCTGCTTGGCTCGACCGAGCTCATCAAGCTCGCCCACTCGAGCAAGCCTCAAAACCTTCCATGAGCACTCCCTTGCCATCATCAAGGCACACTAAATCTCCCACTTTGATCACTTCATCAAGTGATCCAAAATATAAGCCCTCATACTTCCTTGCACTCACAACCTCGTTTTCAAACGTGCAAGCCAAAGAATACGCTATGAGGTGATCGAACTCACCTCCATCATGTTGAGATTTGGGGCTTGACTCAACAATAATCATAAACATTACCAAGGTGTTTTACTATGCAATAAAGGCTAAAAAATGACTCATTACATCTCTTTCTACGAAACGTAACTGTTTCAAATCCTATTCTATCAATCCAATAATATGCAAATAACAACTCTATACCAATTTAGGTTTGTCCAATCAGTCAAAAGTTACCAACACTCATAATTCTCCATTTACATATAATTAAATACAAAAACAAAAGTAGACAATGTAATCAAAAATACCCAAAAGAAAAATCATCCAAAAATGCCAAATTACCCCATCTTTTACCATTACAGCTAATCCCCAACAAACTCAAAATCTCAATATATATCCACTACTTACTAATCAACACAATGACCATTTTTTTAAATTAAAACTAAGAATATACAATTAATCTTAAAATCATTCAATTAGCTGATGGTTTACAAATTTTAATAAGAATTTGAAATCATATCATACTATATACTAATACATAGTAAATACAATAAAAGAATATGACATATTGACATGTGTCAATGCTATAAGAGAGTTTTTCTCGTCCAAAAAAACTTTTCAAAATAAAAACTCTATCAAATGTATATTATGTTAACTTTTTAATTGAATTTAATATTGATTTTCCTAATATGTATAATATATTAATTATATATGGGGTAAAAATTATTTTATTTGCATTCATATCAATATATGTATTTAGAAAAATAACAAAGACAATATATCAATGACCAACAATGTCAATAACACAATTATATTATGAACAACCATATATCAAGTAATTGAATATGGAACATTTTAGTTTTTAATTATATTTAATTTCTTAGATAATATAAAATAATAATATCATAAGAAAAAAGTTAATTTTAGAAATTTTGATTTTTTAATTATACTTTTCTTTAAAGAAAAAGTTAATTTTGGTAACTTTGACTTTTAGTTGATTCAAATGTCTAAAATATCAATTATGTTGTACCTTATTTACCATACAAAAGCTAGAATTAAAAATGATTGTCAACTAAAAATAACCTTAGGTTTGAAAACTCTTAAAATTATGTATTAATTAATATTTTATAATAACATTAAAATATTCATCTACTTAATTATTCTGCTAACTTTAATATTTACAAAATGATAACCAAAACCTTATCTAAATAATTTTACAATGATAATTATGATTAAAAATATTGTGGTTGTTTGGCAAATAGCTGATAGCTGATAGCTTATAGCTGATTTTGAACCCGTTACTATAACCAGCTTGTTCAAAAACATCTTATTCGTATCAATAAGCAGTTTCAACCAGCTAATTCACCAAACACTAGCATTAGCTGGTTTGACCACCTAACCCTCTATTTATATCAAAATAAGCTAAAATTGCCCAATATACTAATTTGCCAAACACCCCCTTATTTAGTTAATCATAAATTGATATGTTTTCTTAGAAAAATCAGTTTACTTAGTAAAGAAAATATTTATTAGTAAAAATTACTTTTGATCAGTAAAAATAGATTAATTTTAATAATAATCTTTTAAGTTAGTAAAATTTTGTTATGAATGATCAATAAAAAAATTTTCATATAAATTAACAAACTTACATATTCAATGCACGGAACATATACTAGTGAATAATAAAAGAACAAGGATAATGTATAAATGTGTAACATTATAGGAAAATTTGTAGAAAATTTGAAAAAAAAAAAGACAATTGAACAACTTTTTTCCCAAAATAAGCTCCGTGAAAACTTAATTCCCAAAATAAGCGTCTGTACATCCAAACCTAGGTTTGGTAAAAGTCGCTGTTACTAACAGCGACTTTAAGGTTAACTGGTCAACCCCTTTATCTCGTAGGTTGAAATGAGGAAGTAATTGAGAACTAAAAACTTAAAACTCATTAAGTCGCTGTTACTAATAGCGACTTAAAAAAAAATTTAAAAATTTATTTATTTATTTATTTATTTATTTTTTTTATAATTCGCTGTTAGTAACAGCGACTTAAGTCTTCTTCGTTATTTCAGTTACTTTCTCATTCCAACGTACGAGATTAAGGAGTTGACTGGTCAACTCCTTAAGTCGCTGTTAGTAACAACGACTTAGGCTTTTATCTTTTCTTTTTTTAAGCCTAGATTTGGATGTACGGACGCTTATTTTAGAAATAAAATTTTCACAGAGCTTATTTTGGAATAAAGTTGTTCAATGCTCTTATTTTTTTCAAATTCTCAAAATTTGTATGTATACATCTATTTTGTAAGACTAGGCCCATATCTTTTTATTTCATAGCCCAAGACCAACCCATCAAATGTCCATTTATATTTAGACTCAAAATCGCATGTTTAATCCTAAATCACATAATTATTTTCTCCAATTACTCTTACATACTCTTCTTAGCCTTTGAACTTTTCAATTAACACAAATTATATATTAAATTTATAAAAATTTTGATCTATTACCGTCTACATCTGGGCTTTTGTTGGTTACACCAACTTAAAATAAGGGGGAGGGTTTGAAATATTATAGTGGACTAATTAATATATAAACTCATGCAATTTATTAGTAAGAAATGTATAAAAATATAATTTTAAAGGATAATGCAAATATATATTATCATGATTAAATTTATCGAACACATGACTTTTTTAAGGCAACAATTTAAATATTAGTTTTTTAAAATTATTAATCGAATATATCAATTTTTAATTCAATTAAATATATCAAATTTTAGATTAGATATATAGAATTACTAAATAAATTATATAAATACTTCACCTAATTTAGTTCCAATATAAAAAAAATTAGTGATTAAATTAGGCAAATATATTCATGTTATTAACTATCATCTAGTAACATAATTACATTTGTAATGGCTCCCCTTAGGATGATATTTGTCATTTTTCTAACATTTTTATTAATATGTATGATATATTCATGTAATCAACTATCTTCTAGTAAAATAATTTCATTTGTCATGACTCTCCTTAAGATGACATTTATAATTATTCAATATTTTTATTAGTATGTATGATATGATATAATGATGCGTTATTTCATGAAATATGTAGTGCCCAAATAGCTAATTATAACAAAAAAAAACCTATCAATTTTTCACTTAGATTGACTTATACTCGGAGGAAACGAATATATGTTCGACTAAACTACTTGAAATTTATTAAAAAACTTTAACATGATTCTTATCATATAAGAATGGATCTTTTGTTGTCAAAGATGTAAAACTTTATTAATTAATATAAGGAATAATTTTTTTTGGTACAAGAGAAGAGAATGAATAGTGAAAATTGAATTCAAATCTTACTTGATAAAGGAGTATTATATTTTCCAACGAAATTGAATCTCAATTCTTATATAATAATTTTTGAAGTTAACAATTAAACGTATAATTTTTTGTATTGCAAATTTTGAAACTTGGTTATAGTATAAATTTGATTGTAATACTATCTTTGTACATAAAATCATATAAATAGATGTACTTTTTTTTCCCTCTTACTTTTGCGTATAAACATTTAGAAGAAGAATAAAATTATATAATTTCCAAATCCAAGTAACGTTGAAATTATTAGAATGTTGTTATTGAATGTCAAAATGCACAATGACAACTATCAGCTCATTCTTCTACTCTTATGCACAATTCTCTATAGTGAATAGTATAGAAAAAATTAGTAGAATAATTTAATATTTTATTTTTTTTAATAATAATTTAATTTTTAATTAATTATAAATAATTTCAATTTATAGTCACTTACCCAGGTACATTATTTTTCAAATGTGACCAATTTTTGTAGGTTTAATTGCTAAAAAAAATATTTAAAAAGTTTAAAAATTAAATGTTAAATAAAAAACTTAGCTTTATTTTTTTTATTTTTAAAACTTTTATAATTATTTATTTTATAGGTTAGAGGTTATCCTGATGCATTTTTAGCAAACACCTTGATAGTTGAGAATATTCATGTTTGGTTAAAAGTTAAAATTATTATAGGAAAATGAGTAAGATGTTAGATTATTCTGAGTGATTTTTTCAAGAGTCTATTAGGGTATTTGACAAACGACTGATAGTTAGTAGCTGTTTACAATACTAATTTGACCAACATATTTTATAAACTGGTTTGATTAGCTAATTTTGAACCCACTGTTATGATCAGCTTATTTAAAAACAACTTATTCTAACAATAACCTGTTTCAACTTTCAACCATATTATTTCCCATACATTAAGCATTAGATGATTTGACCACTCAATCTTATATTTGTATCGAAATAAGTTAAAATTGTCCAATAAATTATTTTGCCAATCACCTCTATACCTCACTCAAATGATTTTTTTGAAGAAAATTCATGTAAGCGTAAAATTTAAGATCCATTTTATATACAAAGTAGCTCTTATTTTAGAATACATTAAACAGTATCTTTTAAAATAACAATCAATTAGTATAAAACTCCTTGCTTAATCATAGCCTCATAGGTAATCCAAGTAATGTAAGTATAAAGTCATATGAACTTGTCGGTTTTATTTTGTTTATTTTATAATTAAAAAAAAAAAACCATAAAAAAAATTTCATCTCTTCACTTCTTATATTTGAATATGATTCTTATTTTTTTTAAAGAAGATTAAACTGACATTTAAGAAAGAAACAAAAATAAAATATTTTAGCGCTTGTTTTATATAAGAACATCTTATAATGAGACATGTCCATAATTAGCTTATTTTTTTAATTAATCACTTTAAAATTGTAAGTGATATAACACACTAAATGTATATGGTCCCTAATAAAAATGGTCTAACTATGAGACGTCTTAATTAAGAATTTGTCAATATTTTATAATTCATCAACAATTCACCCCTTATATCATTTGGAATATGTATTCTTTTCACTCAGATAAAATTTTAAATTCTCACTTAACATTTCCTTTCACAACCCTCAATCTATCTTGTAATAAAATAAAAGTTCCAATTCACCAAATCCCATTTTTTACTATTAATTTGCATCCCAGAAAATTAAAATCAGATTTCCCATCTTATATATAGAAAACCATATACGTCTTCTAAAATAAAAACCATAGAGAAAAAAAGTTCTATCTCTCAACTTCTCCCTCCCTATAATAAATAATAATATAATACATAAAATTTAGAGAGAGAAAGTCATTGTATAAATCATACTCCCTCCTATTCAGCTCAGGTGTCCCATTTACTTTTGAGATACTGTTCATCTATCACTCTTAAATTGCATTTTATTATTAATTTATAAGTTAAAACATAGTCATGTGGGATCTTATTTGATTTGTTTTGATGTAAAGATTATTAATATCAACTTTTTATAATTTTTAATTATACATAACTCGATATATTAAGAATTGAATAAGTGCATTGGATATAGTGCATAAAGTAAATGGGACATTTAAGATGAATAGGAGGGAGTACTATATACTCCACTTAATTATATACTTCCTCCCTGCCATATTAATTGTAATATTGGCAAAAATAATACTATTTATTCATTATTCTTAATTTGTGATTAATTTTTTAATCTATAAGTTAAAATATAGTCAAGTTAAATCTTGTTTGACTCGTGTCATTGCAAAGATTATTAATATCAAATTTTTATAATTTTTTATTATTCATAACTAGAGATATTAAAGATTAATAATATATTAAATTAGTAAAAAAGCAAACATTGCAGGTAAATTAAAACCATGTTCAATAAGCAAAGGTTTGTTTTATAAAGCCTATTTTCTCTTTATTATTTATCTTTATTATTTATCTTGCTACATTGTCCTAAGAAAACCCATTAGTGTATATTTGTTTTAGAGTTATTAATCCCTCCTTTTATGATTATTTTGCATTCAATTTCTTTTACTTGTACACAGGAACAAACCCATCTCAACCCTTTTACGGTTTTGTGCATGGTTCGTTCTAAGAAATCCATCATTTTTATTCAAATTTATTGGTTTATGATCTTGTTTTAGTTGTCTCTTCTATGTTTTTGCAAAGTTTATGTCTTTTATTAGTTGAACAAATGCTTGTTACTTAATCTGTTTTCTTGTATGTTTTTCAGCAATCCATTTTTGCTTGTTTTTGAGTTTGGATTTCAATTGACCCGATGGGGCCCGTAAAAGGGTCAAAGAAGAAAAGAAAGGTTGATTTTGCAGAGAATGAAGAAGACTCTGGAGATTGGTGGGTAGACTTTGCTAAGGGAATTAATATGTTCTCCAAAGGAATTAATGGTATCTTCTTAGTCCATAAAATTTGTTCAAATGCCTGGGTTTTTTTCATGGCATGTAGTTATGTATGTTGTTTGGCATGTGGGTGTTTATGAATTGAAGTTTTTGATTATTTTTGGGAATAATTTGCATCTGGGTTTTAGTTTTTGATAGTAAAATTCATGTACATGAGTTGAATTTCATGTAAAGTTTGACTACTTTTTTCCTTCTTGTCAATGAGTGGTGTTTGTTGTTTTGGATTGTATGTATTTGGACATTTCTTAAGATTGATTTCTGGCATTATCATTTATGTAGCTAAAGCAATCTATTCTTATCTTTTAGTCTGTTTTTCTATGTTTGTTTGAGTTTGAGGATGATAATTTATTGTATATATTGGCTTTTTGCTGCTTAAACATCTAGGAAAGTAGTGTCTTTTCGGTACTCGTAGGAGGTCAATTTGATCCCTTTCATCCCCACTTTCCTCTTATCCTAGGGAGTTTTAGCAGCTAGATATATCAGCAATGATGTGTTAAAGATTGGCCATTTGATGGATATCGGATTATAATGAACTATAGATTATATTGACTCCATAAATTTCCTTGCTATTAATCGATTTGAGTTATTCGGGTGTTCACACATTGCTTGATTTGAAATAATTTTTATGTTACAACACGGGTGTGGCTGCGTTAATTTCATTCCCCTTGCCCTAGAATAGCAATCTTTTCGGAGGCTTTGGAAAAAAAATGTTATGGGTGATGTCGAGAAGTAGGTGCAGTTTTGGATGGAAAATGCACGGAAGTGAAATAGTTTGCTTGTGTATATCAGTTACTAGTGTTATTTTCAGATCTGCAATCTGCAAGGTGTTATGCATTGAAGATAGTTCGTTGTTGGTAGGTTAGTTCTTGGTGATCAATAGTTGGTGCAAATTGCTGGTGTGAATAGTTTGGTGATCTGATGACAACTCACAAGCTATTGACAATTTAGTTTAGAAGAGAGAAGCTTACTAGATTTTCATTTACATCCTCAGTGGTGATGGTTGATTGTTCACTTTACGGTATGAAATAAGCAGATCTATACATCAAAGTCCTTACTATCAATCTCTCTCTCTGTGTGGATATACTTTGAACAGATCTCCAATGGACCGTAACCTCCACCACTATTGTTTTCTCGATTGGTTATAGTCAGATGGAAATAATCTAAAAAATGCTTGTTGTGTACTTGTGTTCTAAGTAGATTCCAGATTTGGTGTTAAGTTGTCTATCTAGCTGATGCTCCTTGAGGGATTGCCTTCGGAATTGTATAGTTTGCCATTGGTTTTTTTCTAAGATCTCTAACTACTCTGAACAACAGTCTACTTTGTTGAAATATGGATTTTCATTGGCATGATTGCTTTCTAGCTACAACTGATCCTGTGCTGCTAATTCTAGTACTTTCTCCGTTCCTTTTTGTTTGTCCACTTTAAATTTGTCCACTTTAAGATAGAGAAATTTAAATTAGATTTTTGAAGTATAAATTGAAAATAAAATGTATTCATGTGAGATCTTGTTAGATTTGTTTTGAAATAAATCTTTTTAATATATAATTTTTATAGTTTTTTATGATGCGTACTTAGAAATATTAAGGCTTAAAATTTGCTAAAAAATGCATGTAAAAGGTAAAGTGGACAAACAAAAAGGAACGAAGGGAGTATTTTTTACTGAAGTTTTGGATATAGATCGTATTGATCAGAAGTTAGCATGGTAGCTGACAGTTTGGCTGTCTGGTCCACATTCGTGTGAATTTTATGCCTTTAATAAAAGGATTTTAGTTGCAGAATATTGGCATGACAATGGGTTGGTTATGGGCAAATTTAATCTGAGGCAGTGAAGAGTCTGATCTGATTTTTGTCCTATATTTACTATCCGAATCTAAAAGCATTCTGTGATGTGTTTCTGTCTTTTGCTACCGTGCAAGGTTTCTTTTATTACCAGGATAGGAGAGGTCTACAATTTGTTCAAGGAATACAATTACGTTGATATATTTTCATTTAGTTAAAGTTATTGTTGCTTCAAGGGCCTCGAAGATTGCTTTCAAAATAAAAGGCTGTCAATATGCTACAACTTTCAAGAACGGTTACTTTGGTTCGTCTGATTATCTCTATATAAGTACGCGTGTTTTCTGCGTGTCTCTTCCTGTAGAAGTCCTCTTGCTTTTTGTTGAGTGTAATATGTGGTGTTCCCTGCTACATATTTGTAAAGACCAACAAGTTTGATCTGATTATTCATCCTAAGATTTGTATACTCTCATTTGGGAATTCTGAGCTTCTGATCACATTGGCAAGAATTGAGTTGATCATATATCAAGTGATTGCCCTATACAAGAAATTATGCAAAACTTATGGCTAAATGTTGAATTATGGAACTTGCATAGAATGCATGAATTTTTCTGTGCATAGCTACTGATGTGATAGAAACCCGTATAGATCAACAGCGCTCAACGATAGGGACCTTTGTCTTGGGACTTGGGAGGTAATGTGAGAACTTGTTTGGGTTACTATAGTCATCGGTGCAACAAATTGTCTGATATTTGTTCTGACTGTTTTTGTGAAGATGCAAGATACAAATTGTGGGCTTAAAAAGAGTATACAAAAGTATGCAACTTAACATGTATTAGTGAGACAGTCACAGGGACTATGGACTAGATTTTATGTGCAACTGCGTTGTCAAATATGAAGTTAGACAGACTCTACAATTCCGAAACTTGTGCTGTATTGTTTAGTTGATTGTTGTGCTGTGTGACATACATTGATGAAGCACCTTTATAACTCGGCCTTTGATGTATTTTTGACTGCTTGGATTGTTTGTTAATTCAATTTCTGATTATGATCACCACTCCGCTGCAGGTATTGTTTCTCCGTCTAAGGGATTGATTAAGTTTGAGTTAGTTTTCGGAATTTCAAGGAAGACATTTAACTATATATGCACACTTGTAAGAGATGATATGTCTGCTAAACCGGGCCATTTTTCTTTTTCAAATGGCAAACCTTTGTCTTTATACGACCAAGTAGCAGTCGCTCTCAGAAGACTTAGCTCAGGAGGTTCTTTAGCGAATGTCGGAGATTTTTTAGGTTTGCACCACTCAACAGTCTCCCAAGTTACTTGGCGTTTTGTGGAGTCTATGGAGAAGAAAGGACTTCACCACCTTCAGTGGCCTGCCTCGGATGAAAAAATCACGGAAATAAAGTCAAAATTCGAGAACATCCAAGGATTCCCGAATTGTTGTGGGGCAATCGATACCACCCATATCAAAATGTGTTTGCCTTTGGCCGATCCTGCTAATAAAGTGTGGCTTGATCGAGAGAATAACCACAGCATGCTCTTGCAGGCAGTTGTAGATCCCGATATGAGGTTTCGAGACATAGTCACCGGGTGGCCTGGAAAAATGAGCGACTCATTAGTGCTTACAACCTCAAATTTCTTCAAACTATGCGAGAAAGGAAAACGACTAAACGGAAAATCTGTCATTCTTTCCGATGGCTCTGAAATACGGGAGTACATACTTGGAGACTTGGGATTTCCGTCATTGCCATGGCTAATCACACCATACCGAGACAAAGTTCTTTCAGACACTCAAATGGACTTCAACAAGCGTCATTTCGCAACCCGTATGGTGGCAAGGCGAGCATTAGCTAGGTTAAAGGAGACGTGGAAGATTATTAACGGGGAGATGTGGAGACCCGATAAGCATAAGTTACCGAGGATCATACTAGTTTGCTGCCTACTTCACAACATTGCTATAGACATGCACGATGAGGTGCAAGACGAGATCTCATTGTCGCACTGCCATGATGAGAATTATCGACAACAAATGTGTGAATCTGCCGACACGACTGCTTCGGACATGAGGGACAAATTGTGTCACTACTTGTCTAGAAGTTTACCAAATTCATGACTTTTTGATTTGTTTTCTGAAGGATTGTTTTAGGTTTTCAACATTGTATTTCAGAGTTCAGATTGTATATAAGGTTTTCAAATGTTAGATTGTTGTATACTGATACTGATACAGGGCCATTGTGCAGTCTGACAGGGAAATTCCCAGCTGAGATTATTTCAGTAATGACTAATTTCCATTCCTTTTCTCATACTTTTGCTGTTCAGATTTGACAGGTAAGTTCTGTTTTTATGTGTTTTTTTGCTTCTAATGAGGCATAATTTTAGTACAGTAAGTATTTCTAAAACCAGTCAGACCACCGACAAATTTAAGATTTAAACCTCTAATATCTTTAAGACGTGATATTGTATGAAACTGATTCATCGAAAAATGTACTCGGATTAAATGATTCATGTAACACATACAATGAGAATATGAGCACCTTGTTTAAGGTTCGTCTCACAGATAAAACGTTTTTTATAAGAGTAGCTCAATTGTGATAGCTTTTAATTCATTCATTAGAGATGTTAAATGAGTTTATAGCTTATATGTTAAATATAGGTCTAAGTGGATCCATATTGTGAGATCTCGTACACAACGATCATAATTTTGTTAATTTTGAATTATATTTGGTTAAAGTTGTTATGTACTTGCTAGTTTTTATCTCTGATTTAAATGTTATATGACTCTTTAATAATGAATTAGTTTTTATTCAAAAAAAAAAAGTGGATCCATATAGATACAAAATTGGTTAAAAATGAGTCTGGATTGATTATAGGCTGGGTCATGGCCTCATAGGTCAAGCTTAGTTCGTGTTTCGGGTAGATTTAAAGTGAGTCTGGGTACAAAAATTTTTAAACTTAGACCCCAATTTATTGGTCTAAAAAAATTTGAAAAATTGAAATAGATAAGTGATTTCATCAGAAAAAAACATGTAATAAGATACTTTTAAACTTATTTCTATTTATAAGCGTGTAATTTCCAAGCCATAGGGTAGGAATACACTCGCAGTTAGTAATTGTGAACTGGTGTTTAAATAAAAAAAAAGGCTAAGGATTAGTTCGCAGTTACTAATTGCGAACAAAGCGTTTGACTTTTTTTGACCAACATGCCTGTTCGCAGTTAGTAAATGCGAACTAAGTCGAGGCTAAATACAGCACCAGGTCTTTCTGGTGAATAAAAAATATACACCAACTCATTTAATAATAAGTTAATTTTTAAAATATTTTGTTTAGATTTTAATCTTAAGGAAATTAATTATTCATGTACTTAATCTAAAACTAAGCTATTAAGAAATTAGTTAAATAAAATAAAATTTTATTTTCTAAAAATTTGGGTAAATGGGCTAGGATCTATAATAAACCCAATGTGTCCTTTTTAAGACATTTTTAGTATTTATTTATGATGGAACTATTTATTTTATCATTTATAATAAATAGACATTTAAGAAATTGATTATTAAGAAATTAATAAAGCTAATTGAAAATTAATCTATAAATAAATAATAAAGACCCATTTTTAAGTTTTGATTTAGTCTAATAATAAATGATTATTTATATGTAAATTGTTATAAATTTATTTCTATTATATGTTATTGTAATGTTGCATTTATATGAAAACAGTAACATGATAATAAAAAGGCTTGATAGTAAGGAAATGCTGAATCATGCTTCCGACATGTTAAAAACGTGGGATGTGTTTTTTGGCACGTAAAATACGGCGAACAAAGTAAGGTTATTTAACCTGACCTGTGGCTCGAACAACATTACACTGGAGGAGTGACGACTCCCACTAAGTTAGGGGTTTTGGTTTACCTCAAGCTAACATGCCCTTACATATATCAAACAAAGATCCTATGTGTTGCATTCATTAAATAAGTAATCGGATTCCACGCCCTAACACTCAAGCAGAAGTGTTAGTAAATTACGCCCTAGTTTTCAAGCAGAAGGACCAGAAGTTATATATATATAATTTAACAGAAAAAAAAATGAATCATTTATATTGCATAAATCCTTTTACATATTACGTATTGAAATGCACATATTTGTATACTAGTATTATGTTGGCAAGTTTTTATACTCGGCTTATTAGTTGACCGATTCCCATCGATTGTTCCCTTATAATGGGAGCAGATGCTGCAGGTGACTTTACATGAGGTTATTAAGAAGCTATTGTATTGTCTATGTGATACTAGGATATATTATGTATGTAGTTTATATAATGGGTATGTAATAACGATAATTATGTATTAATGCAAGATGTAATATGTAAAATTATATTTAATGATTTAAGTTTTATTTGTTTTTTTTTTAAAAAAACTGTTTTGTTTTATTTCTTTTTCGCAATAATCACGGCTCGATAGACTTCCGCTTTAACATTACTTACTATTATATTATATTAAACCTAAATTTAGAAAAGAACAGTGCGTTACACTTGGTATCCCCAAATTTTCAAAACTTAAACCCTAACTAAAGTCGAGACAGTCTTCTCTCTAAATCCTCCATTAAACTAACTTCAAGCCTTAAATTCTTACTTTTCTCTTCCAATTTAGCATTTTAAATTTAGTCTGTGACATCCTAAGTTGCACAAAGGTAATTTTTATTTTTTATTTTTTTTTTAATTTTTTTTTTTTGATTTTGTTAGTGTTTTTATTATTATTATTTTTTTTTAAAAAAAAATTTAGGGTTTCAATGAAGTTTTTATATATTTATGCAAACGTAGGTCACAAAATCTCAAATCACTACTCTTCTAGGTCATCCACCACTGATTAAGGTAATAATTAATTGTTTTAATTACTTTATGGAGTTGGTTTTTGAAGTATGCTTGTTGATGGTGATAACTGTATTGGAATAATTGTTTTAATTACTTTGAGTTGGTTTTATAAACATAGTTTATATGTTATTGTTATATAATATAGCTAATGTAATTGATATATGTTAATCAAAGATTGTTTAAGTTATATGTTAGTGATATACTAGAAACATAGTTTATGTTATTGTTATATAATATAGCTATTGTAGTTGATATATGTTATTGTTTAAATTATATAAGAAAAGATTGTTTATATACGATTGTTCATATAAGATTGTTAATCAAAGATTGTACTTCACAAAGATTGTTTGTAGCTAATGTAGTTGATATCTTTATGAACAAATTTTAGTTATTTAAATTATATATGAAAAGATTCTTTATATAAGATTGTTAAACAAAGATGGTGATAACGTAATTAATATAATTGTATTGGAATGAAGTTGATGATGATGTTGATTTTGTTTGTATTCATGTAGAAATGACATCATTTCGTGTCACTATAATATGTTTTCAGAATTGTTCTATTCGAGAAAGTAGTGGCAAAGTTCATTATGTTAGGGGTAGACGTAGGTTGTTTGCATGCAACTCGAACATGGATTTGAATGAGTTTAAACGTTTTATATGTTCTAAGATTGGATTGGACTACCCTAGAAGTACCGTAAGTATAAGCTTTAAATGTGACATGAGTGAACGATTGATAGCCTTTCCAGTTGAGGATGATGAGGCTATAGATGCTATGTGGGAGCATTCAAAGTCTACCCAAATACCCTCTTTGGAGTTATACGTAGAAGAAATACCCTTAGGGAATGTAGTTGCTTCTAATCCTTCTCTTCGACTATGCCTTTATCAACTCAAGAAACTCAAAATCCCTTTGTTCCTTCCCCATTTTGTACTTCTTCCCAACCCCTTTCCAATCAAGTTTTAAGTGATGCATTGGTTAACTTAGGAGAAAGTGATGAGATGGGACCTTGGGATGACGGTAATGAGAGTAATGAGCTCGTTGACAATCCTTCTGAGGATGATCTGGATGTCGATGAGGATGCCCTAGCAAATGACATGACCTTAGGCAACATTCGTACAATTGTTGCTCCTACACCCTATGCCGTATGTCCACCTCTAGATGAGATGTGGAGGACAACTCCTGGAGGACTTGGGCTTGTGATACTACTTACACCGAAGGAGGGGAGTTGGAGAAGGGTATGATGTTCGATAGTAAGGAAGCTTTGTTGGAAGCTATAAGAGTGTATTATATTCCTAGAAATGTGGAGTATAGAACAGAGACTTCAATCCAAATCGTCATTACCTTGAAGTGTAAGCGGGGTTGTTCATGGAGACTCTGGGCTATGCTCGACTCATATTCAATCTTTATGGCGTATTATTACGTACAATGGTAAGCATGGGTCTTGAGTTTTGGGTAGTGACACTGTCTCGACTGGACACATTCACTTGACATCTTTTGTCATTAATAATGTCATTAGAAACTGTGTTGCTAAAGACCCATCAATTAAGGTCTCTGTCGTACGGTAGATGGTTAAAGATCGTTTTGGTATAGAAGTGAATTATAAGCGAGCGTGGTGTGCTAAGCAACAAGCCTTGTTGTCGATATATGGAACTTGGGAAGGTTCTTACTCTCTGCTTCCACGCTTTTTAATAGTTTTGCAACATTCTAACCCGGGCCTAGTAGTTAAGTGGTTTAGTAAGAAAGACAATGACGCGGGTGTATATGTGTGACCTAATATTAGAACCTTCCAACGTATCTTTTGGCCTTTTAAATTGCAGTGAGGGCTTCAATCATGGTAAACCTCTTATCGCTATTGACGGCACACACTTGTATGGTAAGTATCCTCATACCTTATTGATTGGTATTGCCCAAGATGGTGATAAGGGAATCTTTCCATTAGCGTTTGCCTTGGTTGAGAAGGAGTGTATAGGTGCATGGTCGTGGTTCATAGCTTGTATTCGTAAGCATGTCACACAGAGGATGGGTTTATGGGTTAATTCTGATAGACACGCGGATATTTTAGCAACCATGGAAGAGCCGGAGTGGCAACCACCTTATGCCCATCATAGGTTATGCTTACGTCACTTGCTTAGCAACTTTAATCATGCTATGGGTAATGTTCAACCGAAGAAGTTGTTTGGTAGAATTTTTGAGCAAAGACAACAAGCTAAGTTAATGAATGGCTTGAAGACAATTGGGATCGCAAAACGAGAGGCAATTTTCTGGATTGATGAAGTAGGTGACATGTCTAAGTGGTCGTTGTGTCATGATGGGGGTTATAGGTATGGCATTACTAACACGAACTTAGTTGAAGTTTTCAACTTTGTGATTATGTGTGTACGTTTCTTGCCTTTAACTACACTAGTTGAATTCACCTTCTATAAGGTAAATGATTATCTCGTTTCTTAGCTCCTCATTCTCTTTATCGAGCTTAACAATGATGTGTTTTTTTCCATTCGATGCCCTCTGGATCAACGCACCTAAAGTAGGTGCATCCCAACCCTTCATCTTGGAAAATTAGACAAGCAACATATTGACGATCAGGATTAAAATCGCTCCAATCACGACCGTATTCGAGTTCATGACCACAATGACATAGCTCTTCCATTAATTGAGGTTTTGAGATGTACTAATGAAATTATAACACCCCGGCCCCTCGGACCGCCGGCGACTACTCATGCAGACTGTAGACTGGCCCCACAGATCAACACAAGTCTTTCAGCGCACTTTGGCCTCACTCGTGCGCGCCTGGGAAAACTTCCAGGAGGTCACCCATCCTAAGATTGCTCCCCACCAAGCACGCTTAACTGTGGAGTTCTTAGCAAATGGGCTCCCATGAAAAGAAGATGCACCTTGTTGATATGAGTAGTCTATCAATCCCTTTTCAAGCTAATTCCGGAGTATCACACTAAATAATAACTCTAGTTAAAATCATTAAGTAAATTCAATAATAGCATTAACACAATCAACTTGAGTGACAAAGTCCCTTACCTTTAAATGCTTATTTGATTGAAATTTGGAAGGAATGAAATAAGTTACAAGGTTCTAGTATATATAGAGGCTTAGTTAACGACTAGTTTGACCACAAGCCACAAGAAAAAACTCAAAAAAGTCAACAGGGTTGTTCGCACTTACTAACTGCGAACAAAGAGAAAAGGTAAAAAAAAGTCAAGAGATATGTTCGCAGTTAGTAACTGCGAATAAGATTTTGACCAAGTTTGACCAGGGATCCCCTTTGTTTGCAGTTACTAATTGCGAACAGACCTCTTGACTTTTTTTGACCTTTTCTCTTTGTTCGCAGTTAGTAAGTGCGAACTAATCCGAAGCTAGCTTTAGGGAGTCAGACACTTACTTTTGGAAATAAGCTTAAAAGTATCTTATTACATGCTTTTTTTTTTTGATGAAATCACTTACCTATTTCAAATTTTCAGAAAATTATACCATGAATCCAAAACTAGCATGGGTTGGGATGGGTCTAATTTAGTCATGGATCCATTGATCAACCATATATATATAGGGAAGGGATCCAATAAGAAGGGTGATCAAAATAAGAAGGATAAGAAGCATTCTACACCCTTGATTTGAATAAGATAAAAAAAATCTAAGGTCACAATCGAGCCAAAAACACTTAATTAAAAGTCACTATCTTACAAAGAAAAGATACTATGTCATAAATCTAAAGCTCAAACAATAATTAAAAAAAAAAAACAGATGGACGAAGTTCAAGATCAAGAAGATGAAGTCATTAATCCTGATATTGAGGTATTTATTTCTTACTTTGAAAACCTCAATATAGATTCTGAATTTGACATTTATCAGGAGTACACAAGTGAAAATTATGGAAACATAGATGTCAGTTTAACTTTAGAGGATACCATTAGCCAAAGTCAATGAATCTCACAGGAGGAAATAGTAGCACAACCAAACCTAACAACAAACTTCAACACAACAATCATAGGTCACAAGAGGGAATTGTCAACACAGACTAGAAAGTTAATTGTACAACAATTAAGTTGTTTGGCTAAAGAACTAGATAGACGTTTGCCATGGGGTACAATCAAAACAATTGCATTGCAACATAACACATCTAGGTGGACAGTAGCAAGGCTTTGGGAATCAGCCAAAACAACAATGCAAAATGGCATTGTAGTTGATGTTAATAGTAGAAAAAAGGGAAGAGTTGGTAGGAAACCAAGAGTCTTTGACATGACTCTGCTTAATGTTGTTCCAATTGAAAAGAAGACCACAATTAGAGCAATGGAAAGGGGCATTGGGCATTCACAAGTATATAGAATAATGAAGTCTGGTAATATTAGAGCACATACAAATTCAATTAAACCAAAACTTTCTCATGACCACAAAATAAGAAGACTCAACTTTATTCTATCCCAAATAATACCACCTACTATAGACAACCCACCAAAGCTCAGTTTGATGTATAATGTTGTACACATCGATGAAAAATGGTTCTACATGAGTAGGGAAACACAAAGGTACTATTTATTCCCTTGGGAAGAGGAAGAACCATACATGTGTGTGAACAATAAAAATTTCATAGGTAAAGTAATGTTTATAGCAGCTATTGCAAGACCTCAAATTAGTACTAATGGAGAAGTGTTGTGGGATGAGAAAATAGGAATTTTTCCATTCACAGAGACTTATTATGCAGTAAGAAGGTCAGAAAACAGACTAGTAGGTACACCACAGCTAAGAGTAATACCAAAAGTTACACGAGATGTCATTCGAGATAAACTAATCAATGAAGTTCTATTAGTAATCAGATTGAAATGGCCAGCAAATGGAGTCAAAGATATTTGGATTCAACAAGATAATGCCAAGCCACATATTTTAACAAATGATCAAGCATTCAATGAAGAAGCAAACAAAGATAGATTTAACATAAGACTAGTTTGTCAACCAGCATTCAGTCCAGATATGAACATCTTAGATTTGGGTTTGTTTAGTGCACTACAATCAATTCAATTCAAGTCATTCCCAAAAGACCTCAAAGATTTGATCAAAGCGGTCAATGATGCATATGACACTTTTGAACCAAAACTTTTGAACTACACGTGGATACAATATCAACTATGCATAGAGGTGTTGAAAGCTAAAGGTAGTAATAATTACAAGAATCTACACATTAGAAAACAAAGATTGGACAGGTTGGATATGTTGCCAAGACAATTAGAATTTCCTCCAGAACTTATAGATGTAGCACTTCAATTTTTATCTCATGGTATAATTAATCTCAATGATCTTCCACAAGAAGATTGAAATTAATTATCAATATGTAGAAATGGGTTAACACCCTTATATTTTTGGATTACAAGAGTTGTCTAACTTTAGTTAAGTAGACATTTTGTAAATCATTACAATATTATGTAGACATGGATCAACATTTTGTAAAGGAGAGAACATTTAAGACAACATTTTGTAACTATCAACTTATGCACACCTCTCCATTTAGTCATTGAGGTGGTTATTACACACAAAAATCTAATTAAGTTAAACATCATTCATCAATCCAAGTTTCATTTGTGTACGTTTATTTAACTCTCATAATTAAGGTTTAAATCATTTGAAATTGTACAAATGTAAGTATTTCTGCCTCATCTTAGTGCTTGAAACGGCATTGAGACAAAACACATTAACCATTGTCAAATCAATAACTTTATTAAGTTTCAGCCTCATACCAAGAAATTGGTGTAGCAATGAAACAACATCAAATAGCAAGTTATAAATATGTTAATATCTTATGCTCATGTCAAGCAATCTAAGGTGGCAATGAAACACATTACAATACACACATTTCATCAGACAAATAACAATCATCATTGAGAAAGCAAATTGTCGTATTGCGTAGCCAACAAGACAACATTTTTCATCAGCATAAACATCATCATAAATAATTAAGTAAAAGTTAGAATGCTCATGTGTGAAGACCACGGATTGTCGTATTGCGTGATCGCTTTGGTTTAGGTTCCACCTTCTCAAATAAATGCATAATCCTCCTCATCTAGTAAACCGTAGTACCAAGGTGGGGGTTCTTGTTCTGGATTATCAAGAGAAGTTAATTCCCCACAATTCAGATAATAATGATCATACCACGAACCAAAGATATTGTCATATTTGATACATTCTCTTTGGACATCAGTTTATGAGTCGGGCGATTTTTCCTTTGTGTCCATCTCTAAAGGCAACCAAGCAACGTAATCTTTTGTAGCAACAAAAACAGAACAGAGGAAGTAATATACCAAAATCAGAACTACATAGAACCAAAATCAGTACTAAAAACAGAACCATTTACATGAGTGTAAGATAATCAAAATCAGATCAAAACAGAAACATTTACATGAGTGTAGCATAACATAAAACTACAACAAAACATATCAATATCAATAAACAAACTTAACAGCATGCAAGCCTCAAAAGGATAGTAAAAAGCAGATCAAAATTAATAAACAAAATCAAAAACAGATTAATATTAATAAACAAAATCAAAATCAGATCCAAATAGAACCATTTACATGAGTATGACATAACATAAAACTACAACAACAGATCAAAATCAATAAACAAAATAAACAACATGCAAGCCTCATACGATAGTAAAAATCAGAATATAATGAAAATCAAAACAACATGCAAGATTATCATAAATGGAAAACAGGTCAGAAAATAATCAAAATAAGATCATGATAATCTGATTAATGGCAGATCAAAAGGATAAGCAAAATAAGAACAAAATCAAAATCAAAATTAAATCAAAACAACATAACATAAAACTACAACAGAGCAGATCAAAATCAAAAAATAATCAACATCAAAACAACATACAAGATTATCATAAATGGAAAACAGATCAAAGGAAGTAGTAAAATCAGATCATGATTATCGAATTAAAACCAAATCAAAGAGATAACCAAAATCAAAATCAAAATCAGATCAAAACAACATAACATAAAACTACAATAGAATAGATACGAATTGGAACATAATCAAAATCAAAACAACATGCAATCTCACCATTTATATGAGGGAGTTGGGAATGTGGATTTAAATGGGAGAATGTGTGAATTGGGATGGAGGATTTAATGGGAGATTAAGTGGATTTTTAATAGGAGAGATAAATATGAAGAGAATATTAATTTTAATTGAGAATAGATAAAGATTAAATAATGGCAGGTATAAAAGTTAATGAGGTATAAAGTAGGATAAAAATAGGGGTAGATCGAACTTTAAATGATTGTTTTATTACTAAAAATAGAAATGTAACAAGTAATATGAAATTGTCAAAAATAGAAAATATAGCAAGTATTATGGAACGAAGGAAGTAGTATTCTTTTTTGTATACATAGTGACTAACAAAAAATTCTTCTTATTTGATCCTCTATATATATATATATATATATATATATATATATATATATATATATATATATATATATATAAAACAAAGTGTGCTGATGTGTAGGTACCAAGTCTTGGGGACAGATAAAGCGATTTTTGTTATTTTTCTTTTCTGAATGTTATTTTAATTGTGGCAAAGTAACTTGTATAGTATTTTATACAGTACGTGCATTCTAGACAAACACCCAATATAATTGGGAGTATTTTGTATTAATTAAAAGGTAAAATTATTATAAAAAATAGATACAAATTGAGATTATTTTAAACAATATTTTCTTAAATTAACAGCCACAGTCCATAAGAACAAATTTTTCTACTTAAACATTACATTGATGAAAGAAAAAGTTCTAAACCGCTTGCCTAATCCATATTTTTCCAACATAAACATATAATTTTACTTTTCTAGTCAATGTATCTATTGAAAATCATCAACTTTAAATTTGAAACCTCTAACAAATGTGTAAAAACCTTTTAAAAACTTGTGTATTCCATACCACATACTTCCTCGACATTTTAATAATTAATACCTTTAATTATGTAGTATAAAATTTTAAATTAAATCTAAAAATTATATTTTAAAATAAATCTAATAAAATCTCATGTAAGTATCTAATTTCTTTTAGGAAAGTAGAAAACTATATAAATTATTTTAGGAAAGTAGAAATCTCAATACAAACAGTATTCAAAATTCAAATATTTCACGTCATTAATTTCTTCATGGTATCAGAGTCGTAAATTTGGTCGGATGGAACAACCAAAACGAGTGTCTCATCATTTATCAAGCAAACCTTACCTCAAAATGGCAACCAAAATTTGGTGGTCATCACCGACTCCGTCGTTGCAACCTGGGCGGTTCAACACCAACCACGGAGTCTCCGAAACCAAATTTATCTCTCTAACCTACAATCAAATCACCGGAATATGGAACCTCAACTAGTTATTCAAAGCACGGACAAACAAAATCAGATCTCACCAAGAAGGTCAGGGCTGTAAACGGTTATGAGGGCTTTTGATTTTTATGGTTCAAGAATAAAAATATGGATTTTAACATGCATTGATGAGTGGTACGAAAGAAGTATGCAAAAATAAGTTTGAATAGAAGAGTGGCATCAAGAATCGGTGATGGATTTAGTAGATTAAAATGGTTAGGGTATTCAAGTTGAATAGAATGTTATGGAAATGAATATATATTTGAGTTGAGCAAACAAGTATAAAATGTTATTATGAATTTAATATAATTTTACAATAGGTGTTTAACTTTGGATCGGTAATGAGTTTGAATTGAAACCTTAAAAGTAGGTTGATAAGATAAGTGCCTTTTTGTTGGGTTAATATTTAATAATGTGTGGTGTTTATGATAATTAACCTTTCCTGATTAGGACTTCTAAGATGATCTTGTTAGTTTAAGAATTATGAGATGATTTGTTAGCTGATCTTATTTAGTTGAGAATTATGTAATTAAAGGTAGTAAGTTAGGATATGAGTTGATGTGGTTAGTGGGAATTCAGAGTTGTTTGAGTTTACGAGTTGGCTTTATACAATGAGGTTGATTGTCGATTAATATTAGGAAGTAAACTGCGAAGTTAGACATATGGTTAGAATTATGTTAAATTGTCGAAATGATTACATATTATATGTTAAGTTACTAAGTTAAACAAAGGTTATGCCCACATTATTCATAACTATCATTTTGTTTAGGAGTATCAAGAACTAAGAAAAGGTGGATGCTTGAGATAGAGGGGAATTGGTGATTTACCTAAATAAGATATAGGAATTAGTTGTATTAACGTTTGAACATAAAGTTGTTGTTTCATAAAAATCAAAGTTAAGCAAAGATTATTAGCTAGTTAAGTCTAATCTATTGTAGTTTTTAAGCACATATATGTTTACATTGAAGATTGTCATCTCATTGAGAAATCGTATTGATTGATTTTGTCGGCTTGCTGTCATTGAATAGGTTGGATTTCTTACTCAAATCTTTAGTAGTTTCGAAAAAAGGATTACAAAGGTGTGTGTTTCATTTAGCTGAGATTGGTTGGAATACAAGGAGATGTTCTTTCTAATATAGAAAGTTATTTTTTGAACAGTGAAATCATATAATAGCTACAGAAAAGATATAGATGGTTTAATGTTTTGAAACGGTTGGGATTACCTCTGTGGTGTCCCAAGGAATTGGAACCCCGTCGGGATTATCTCGACACTACATAATAGTTGGGGGGTACGTTGATCAGTACCTCAGACTTAGATCTTCTGCTACGGTTTGACCATTTGTGGGTTGTGCACACTAGGGATCTTTGTCTAATAGTTATCCGGAGGGCCTAGCTAGTCCGATGGAAAAGAAAGTTCGTTCCATTCCATAGATTTATAATTTAAAGACTTTGAAAGGAAAAGTTTTAGTAAAGAAAACAGAAAAGAAAGTTCTATCCATAAATTGATGATTTCTAATCTTAAAAGAAAATGATTTGTTAGATATAATTAATATATCCTATTGGAGGTGTAGTTAGATCATAGTATGGAATTTAGCACGGCTTGTTTGACTGCAGGTAAATGAAGGTTAGAATCAGGGCAGAGAGCAACATCACTCATTTTGTGTAAATATAGTTATAATGTTTCCTTTTTGCCATAGTTTTATATAGTAAAATAAAGCTATATAAATGTGTACTCAGTATAAGCTGATTATGTGGTTTTGTTCTTTGAACCTATCCTGGTGGGGGACAGATTTCGAGAAGATTGAGATTGACGGAGTCAACGGCAGCTGAAAACGTAAAGATTAGTAATCAATTAAAGTAATCTCAACCATTCATATAAAAGAATGTAACTAAAGGAAATCTTTTATTTAAAATTATTTTAGCACTTATTCTGGATTTTTGGAGAAAAGATTCTACTTATGAGGTGATGTGATTTTAAAATGTTTGGCGCCTGTGCCACTGGTTGATTGTTTATATTGAAATGTTGGTTTTGAACTTGCAGGGTGATTTTAAGTCAAAAGGAAAAATTTTAGTTTATCCGATTTACAAACGGACTCTATCGGATTTTCTGTAGAAATTTATATTTCTTTTAAATCGTTTCAAATGATTTTTATAATGTAATTTCTTTACATCTTTCAAAGGTTGTAAACTCTGATATTAAAATTCTTGATAGATATCTAGTGAATAATATAATCAGTTGAGTAATTGATTATATTATCAACGTAATTGCCCGATACAAAGACAGTTACTTCAGAAGCATTCGAGCAGACTTTATGCAAATTAAATATTGGTGACCAGAAGACCTAACTTGAAGGGGAGTGTAGAAAAGTAGAAAACTTTATATTTATTTTTAGAATGACTGTTAGTTCCTTTTTACTTGTATTAGTCTTATTACCTTATTTAGCTTAAATAACTTTGTATATATGGTACCTGTGTATCCATTTAAAATCTCAATACAAACAATATTTAAAACCCAAATATTCCGCATTATTAATTTCTTTATTTCTTACAAGTTAGTGAGTAAACTTATAAGTGTATAGTTTCGTATAAAATCAATCGATAAGTAGATTAAAAAGTACAAGTGTTACATTTAACTAGAGTAAATCAAAGTGTCATACAATGTGGAAGATTTAGTTGTAATCAACTTAATGACCTTCTTGCAGGTTGCAAACTTTTATTCACTATTTTTGTCGAACTAATTAGTGTTGTTTATTTACGTTGATTGTGTTTAGTTGACAAAAAAATCAACTACACAAAAATTTAAAATTCCTAGGAAATTTAATTCTTATAACTTGTAAGAATGTTATTACCATGTCACGACATTGATTATTATAAATTAATGTGTTCGTGTGAATTCCAAGGTACAAAGCAAAACACAAAAATTTAATCCCTATAAATTTTATAATGTATATAATTTCCTAAAAAAAATATAATTTTTCGTGTTAATTAAATTCTTACATCAATCAAACAATTCCTAATTCTATGGAGTAGAAAATTTATATTCCAAATTAAGTTCATAATTTGGGCTTTATTGGTTTAGAAAAATAAACAAAAATCATACGAAATCTAAATTCTTCGGAAATTCCTAGGAAATTGAATAAGCATATCCACCATATTTGTAATTCTTAGGAAATTTTAGTTTGTTGCAACAACTAATTTAGAAAATTCCTACTAACTTAACAAAGCAAAGAACTTCCTAAAAATTAAAACTTCCTACGGAAATTTACTTTTTATGTAAAACAAATGAGCTCAATAAGATTATTATGAAAAACAGAGAATTTTTCGACTGACCTTCTTTTATTGAGATTAATAGTCTAATTAACTCAATTATAGTTTGTTGAATATGCGATCAATAGTTGATTAATTTAAGGTCATAATTGATAACTTTATAATTAAAATTGAATTTTTTTATAAGTTATTATAATTGATCATTCAATTAATCACTTTATATATAATTTATTGATCATTTTACGACCTGAATTGATCATTTTAACGTCGAAAGTGAAGACTTTAAAATAATTGATTCATTTAAGATTATAAACTTATAAGTATAAATTGATCACTTTTAGATCAAATTTTTATTTTAATTAATCTATGGTCATTTTTATTTTAAAAGTTTTGGCTTTTAGGCCGATCTAATTGTACCGTCTCAATATGAGGCGGTCTCTCCCAAGTTTTGCGTATGAAAAATGATGTATAACCAATAAGTGCACCCAACACTCTACGAAAATTTGAATAAAATAAGATGTTTTAACAACTTCATTCCAAAAATAAGCTTCGTGAAAACTTTATTCCCAAAATAAGCGTCCGTACATTCCAACCTAGGCTTGGTGAAAATCGTTGTTACTAACAGCGACTTAAAAAAAAATTAGTAAAGCCTCAAGTCGCTGTTACTAACTGCGACTTTAAGGTTAACTGGTCAACTCCTTAATCTCGTAGGTTGGAATGAGGAAGTAACTGAAAACTGTAAACTTAAAACGTATTAAGTCGCTGTTACTAACAGCGACTTAAAAAAAAATTATTATTATTATTTTTTTTAAGTCTCTGTTAGTAACAGCGACTTTCACCAAGCCTAGGTTGGGATATATGGACGCTTATTTTGAGATTAAAGTTTTCACGAAGCTTATTTTTGGAATTAAATTGTTAAAACATCTTATTTTATTCAAATTTTCACTCTACTGACTACAAGCCCACTGCACCCGATAACATTTTGTCTCAGATTTGTTAATAATAATGCTTAGTAATTAATAGAAGTGTTTAAAACAAATCCTACCCAAATTTACTGACCTTATATAATCAAATTCGACTTTAATCCGTTTATAAAATGGATTTACAATGGTACAAAGACCTATGTGAATACGAAGTTTCATTTTAATTCAACCCAAAACACCTGACCAAAATTGAGGCAGTGACCCGAATGAATACCTCAAAATAATACTAAGCAAATTTTTGCTAAATTTCCTATCTAGAAGTACATTTATGGGGATGAAAGGATTCATGGGTCACATATCTCCACCGACTCTGACATTGTACAAACTGTACTGTTCAGCTAACACATTCTGATGAAATATAAACATCCTCAACTAAACTGGCACTGTACAATATATGTTCATACTTCTGGGTGTTCAACAGCGAATTTATAGGAGTCGGGAAACTGATCACCACTCTACCTATTCTACCGATTTGTTGCCTGATTGCCCTCGCCCATCGTCAGCTGCAAAATGCACATTTATCCACAGTTAATCAAGAGTACTCCGATAATTTATAAAAGTATCTATTGAGAGCCCAGACAATTTAATGGATAACAAGAAATAAGGTCGCTGAGACGATGTGTAGTGAGAAAATTAAGTTACCTGTGGCGCTAGGCGCTTCCAGTTATTCATACCAAGCAAGAAAGTTTCTGCCCATTGTTCCTTTACATAATCCGGAAGCACGCACTCTTCTACTAGAGGGCTCCAATCATCTTTCCCATCACCACTAAACACCCAACTTACCATCTCCGGAGGATTCGTAAGATCAACAATTGAGGTTTTGAAAATCTTAAATGATGTGTTCTTGTTCTTCTTCCGTGGGGCTGGACTTCGTGGACCCTGCAAATAGATGGTTATTTTATCTGATACTGAAAGAGCAGATGGCAAGCAAATGAAATCATGATCAATTGTACTACTCACTGTTGAGTGATTTCTAAAAGGTAATGATCTGCATCTTGATCTATACTTTTGCAATGCTAGATATCTCTGAACTTCTGGTACCGATCGAAATTTCTTGCCTGTTTCTGGTTCAATAAAATACTACAAAAGAAGCCTGTCAACTATCCTGCTCCATACACTAAGATTATTCTTGTCATTCCTAAATCATCCTAAAATCGTTAATGCAGCAGGTGGAGATGTGAGACACTTCAAAGGAAATCTACAAAGAAACTACAATTCAAGTGCAGGATTTAGCATATACTTGAGTGTTCAATCAGCCGTTCACCAGCATTTTGCTAGAGAAACAAATAACAAAACCCACATGGTGGCTAAACAACAAAACCGATCATAAGCATGTTTTATGCACATTTGTTAACTTGTTTATGTATACGATTTTATTGAAAGTGCAAATATACCAAGCAAAAAATAGTAGTCTGCATGCCAATGTGATAGGTTAGATAAGAAGTACTTAACCATACACCTAATTAAGGCATGTCCTAGCATCTGCATCACTATAAACACAAAGTGTTTTTTTTGGGGCTTCATCAGGTAGAATAGGAAACTGAATGGATTTGAACCATCACGAGTCTGTAAATATAGTAAGATTTCAAAACATATAAATCTACTCGACATGACAACCATCACTAATTGTGGCATCCAATCTCTTGCCATCATTGCCTCCCCAGATGCAAAGATCAGTGTAGTGTCAAACTTAGGTCGGTAAAATGACTACGCAGTGTAGCTTCACACTTCTCAATGACTTAGTGGCAAGACAAGATACTTGAACAATGTCACACGATTCACTAATCTTTACACGAGTAAAAAAAAGCTATTTATGGATGGTTTTAGTCTATTTTGGGCCATTTGATTCAATTTAGTTGGCGAATTATGTTACACTAAACATGAATTTTAAAAGTGTTTCCTCGCATCCCACTACATGTTACAAATAATTAGGGAAAACCATGCACAGGAACAGGAAAGAATTTATGATTTTCTCACATTATAGTGGAAGTTCTCATTTCTCAACCAGCAAGTTTACCGATGGACAAGGGCCACAAGGCAATGCAAACCAAAATCAAACCAAGCATCTCATTTAAATCTCCAGTCACTTACTTTTTATCAAGCAAATTGTGCTAGTAAACTAGAAAAAAACCATCTAACTCGAGGCAAAGACTAGAGTTTCCATTAACTGACTTAATAAAAGCTCAAAGTGCATATACCCATTAACTAGAAGAAAATGTCTTTTGTAACACCAAGGCACAGATGGATAAAGAAGATACCCGATCACTCCTGAAACTGGTTTTTCTTGGAATGTCCTCCACAATCCAGCCATCAGGAAGTATGGAAGATGAACTTGGTTGAAAAGTTTCAGGAAAAATGTCATCCCCTTTTGCCTGACGTGCATCCTCCAATTCATCTGGCATCAAGAACTACAGCCAAGTGCACCAGTTACTTAGAATGATTAAACAATTTCTAGAGTTTGTTTCGTTCACTTTTACCTCTTAATTTTTTTAAAAAAATACAGAAGATCAAATAGGCTTTAGTTTGGAGGTAGTTAAAGCATGTTGTCATGAGAGATACCGACTCATAAAAATAGCCACCCATTAAATTTTCTAATAAACAATTTGATTAATGTTTAAAGCAGAGTATAGGTAAATAGTCTTACGTGAAAGAGTAGAGTTTTATGAAGTTTCTTGCTCTACATGTAAAAAATTAAACCTTCAGATAACTCTTTCCCGGGAAGATGCAAAACCAGAATCATTTTTACCTTTCCACCATAGGCGATTCTCCTGAAGGTATTGGAATCATTATAAGGCTGGACAAACAAAATATGAAGCAGAATCAGCAAAAGCTAGCGAACAGAAGAAAGTACAAAAACTACAACAAAGAGAAAACTTACCACCAGACTACTGCACGGGTTCTTCTTAGACACAACTAAATCTTCCTCCCCAGATAAGTGTCGTTTGACAGAAATCAGAGAGCGGAACTGACGTCCAGTTCCTGGCTCATAATAATACTGACAAAAAAGTAGTAACTTTTACATCTCCGTTTACAAGAAAACAAGCACACAGCACAATAGATAGAACAGCTACAAACAGGCTGAAATGGATCTACAATTTACGATTATCATATATTAAAACTTTGAAGTCTGTACCAAGAAACAAAATTTCATAGCAGAAGTGATGAAATAACATGAATATGTATAAGACACAATGTCTCATCTAAAGACAAAACTCATCCCAAAGAGATATACATTATATATTTATATTGTGTCTACCACCTAATCTTGAGCTTTTTACCATCGTCACCAAAAGTTATCCCAAAACAATTAACCTAGTTTATAATCTAGGTTAGCACACTGACTGTCCAATATTGTCGATACTCAATACAATCACAAGGAATGTATCACTCAATTCTTCAGGATTTTAAAAATAGCAGGCAATAATTGCACCAAGAACCATGTAAATCCTTCACTGGGCTGGTTTATTGATCCTGCGATTTTTGACAGCTTCCTGTTCGTTATTGTAACAGACTGGTACAATGAGCAACAAAAAGCGCTAAGACTACACATCTTAAGATGTGGCAACATACTGCATTAAAACCCTTTAAAGTTGAAACTGAACGCTATACTCAATTGGGAGAATCTTGTGTTGCTACCATGCTTTTCAGCCCTCACCATCGTGTTCTAGATTGAGCTTGAAGACTATACTACTAAGAGCCTTGGATCTATCACGCTATAAAAATACATGCCATTACCTAATGTCAAGTAGCTCCCGCATATATGGGGTTTTGGGTCGGATGTATACAACCTTATTACCATTATAATAACAAAGTGGTTGCTTTCTATTGATCTTTGATTGAAAACATCATTTTGCAACGTCACATAAAAAGAAGAGCAAATGATTTATTGCTCTTTACCAATCTAATGTTGATTAATCAGCCCAGTATATTCGTTTCCTTTGTTTTAATAACTGTTTCCAAACATATATGTTCCATGGATTGCCTAGAGCTCTTGGAGATTAAAAGTGATTGAAGGAGTTAAGTTAGCCCTGTCAGAAGCCTGCTCTAAAAATTCAGAGCAACGGTAAGATGCAATATCAGCAAAAGGAGATGTAAGATTTGGTATAGAATGAGAAAGATCACTGCAATCAGATAGCAAGCTATAATTATAATAAAATACTTCGTACAACAGAAAAAGTACCGAGTATCTTAGGATAAATGCTAAAATGGAAAGGAGCTAAAAATTGCCTACACAAGGCTACATATTGACAACACAGACACGAACACATAACACATGTTGGACCCAGCAGGACAAAGCTCCCTTGTTATATTATCTTCTATCAGTTGACCAGCATTTAAGTTAGTTATTATTTCTGATTAAGTCAGTGTGTTTGATTTATTTTGAGACAGTTATGGTAGTTTTCAGAGCAGTGCATAGTGGTTAGTTAGTGATCTTATTTTTATGGCATTTCATAGGTTGTGAACTTGTTTTAATAGCCTAATTTCTAGCTTTGTTAGTTTATATATATTGGTAATCAGCTTCATCATGCAACATTCACTATGCAACAATTTCTTTTGACTTCTAAGCAGTATACATTTGTTTGTTACGTCTACATTTTATTTTCTCTTCTGTCACTTAATCCAATTATTGGTACCAGAGACAATACAGTTTGTTAAAATATACAAAACTACCCAACTATCTGTTCCTATCCTTGATGGAAAGAATTACAATTAGTGGAGTGTGCAGATAAAAGTTCTATTTGATTACCATGAATTATCGGATGTCGTGGAAGGTGGAGTATCGGCATCAGCTGATAATGCGACTCATTCGCAACGAGCAATGCATCACAAACAGAAAGAGGACAAGAAGGCTTTATATTTTATCCACCAAGGGATGAATGATGAGACATTTAAAAGGATCGAAGGAGCAACAACTGCAAGTGAAGCTTGGACAACTTTCTCTACCTCTTATAGATAATAGAGGTGATGACAAAATCAAGAGGATGCGTCTTCAAACTTTAAGACGTCAGTATGAGTTAGAGTTGGTGCAGATGGAGACCAAATAAACCATTGATAGCTACATCGATCGGATGCTTGCTTCGAAAAACCAAATGAAGACCAATGATGAAACACATTCTGAGCAGACAAAGGTGGAGAAGATTTTGAGGCCTTTAACTCCTAATTTGAACTTATAGTTGTTGTAATTGAAGAGGCCAATGAGCTATGACCAATGACAGTAAGGTTACTGTTTGTTTCCCTACAATCGCATGAGCAACGAATGGATGACAATCAGATTGAAAAGCCAAATGAACAAGCTTTATAGCACAAGCCTCTATTGGTAGTCCTTATCACAAGCACACGAGGCTGAGGCTGAGGATGTGCAACCATTCCAAAAAAGATAGTGGTAGTCAGAACCATAGAGATGGTTCTAATCACAACTTGAGTATTAGTTCCCCAAGGCAATAAAGAGGATGTGGCCATGGACGCGGGAGCATGACTAACGAATCAAAGGTGGAAAGTCATAACTGTCACAAACGTGGCCATTTCGTAAATGAGTGCATATCAAAAGGTGATAATTGTTTCGCACAAGAGTGAAGTTTGGTGATGGAAGGTTTGTTTTGGTAACTGGAAAAGCGCGAATTATGATCACAATGAAGAATGGCAATCATGGTTACACCTCAAATGTTTTCTATGTGCCTATATGAAAAGTGATTCGTTGAGTATGGGACAGTTTGTTGAGAAGGGATATGTGATGCACATTTCTGGAAATCAATTCTCAAATTTTGACAAGTAAGGTGATATGATTCTTAAATCCTTTCTATCAAACAATCGTATGTTTCCACTTTCCAATAGATTTTAATAAAAGGTAGATCTTAATGTTGAATGATGAATCATGGTTATGGCCCTTATTTTGTGGCCACTTAAATTTTTAAAGTTTGGAAAAATTTACCGAACATAATTTAGTGGATGGTTTACCCTATATTCATCACTTCGATCAATTGTGTGAGGCTTGCGTTTTGTGAAAGAATCACAGGTTACCTTTTGTCAAGGAGGAACCCTGGCATGCAAAACATCCTTAAGAAATTGTTTAGATAGATGTTTATGGCCCGATAAACATACCATCAATTGGAGGCAACAAGTACTTTCTAACCTATATTAATGATTTTTCAAGGAAAACATGGATTTATCTATTGAAGAGTAAAGATGAAGTAATCTAATGCTTTAAATTATTTAAAGCATTTGTTGAAATGCAAAAAGGCAAATTGATCAAGATGATGTGTAATGATGAAGGAGGTGAGTACAAGTCCAATGATTTCAAGTCACTATGAGGAATTTGGGCTGCAACTTACTTTTCCATACACTCCTCAACCCACGGTAGTGGTCGAAAGAAAGAATAATACAATGATAGAAATGGCGAGAAGTATGCTTAAAGCCAGAGGTACGCCAAATTATTTTTGGGTTGAAGCTGTATGTACAGTATATCACTTGTAAGGAGTGTTCCCAACACAACTCCTATTGAAGCGTGGAGTGGATTCAGACCCAATGTGCTGAACATATTTAGATCAATTGCTTATGTTCATGTTCTAATGGCAACAAGAACCAAGTTGAATGATTAGGCAGTGAGGACCATTTCATTGGATATAAGCAAGGGGGTAAAAATTGTACAATCCAATGACAAAGAAGGTGATAGTAAGCCGTGATGTCACATTTGTTGAAGGCGTAGAATACAGCAACAACTTACATGGATTCCAAAAGACGTTATATTTACATTTAAAATGAGGTTGTAGAAGATGAAGTTACTCATGGAACACTTGCAATTCATCCGGAAGTTGTAGCACTATGGACAGACCAAGAAGGGAATGCCGACAACCTGCACGTTTTGGAGATACGAGGTCAATCTCGATGATGAGGTTAATGATGAAGAGGAGAAGTAGTCCACTTTGCATTTCTTGTAAATTCAGAACATGTAGGACTTGAAGAAGACATTCGAAATCCGAAATTGAAAGAGGCTATGAATGAAGAATAGATGGCAATTGAGAAAAACAATACACGGCTGGTGACTGATCTTCCAAAAGGACACAAAGCAAATGATGTTAAGTAGGTGTATAAGATTAAGGTGAAGGCAAATGGTGAAATTAATAAATACAAAGCAAGGTTAATGGCAAAGGGCTTTGAACAAAGAAAAGGCTACGATTACGAAAAATTATTTTGACCTGTAGCTCGAATAAAAACTATGAGATTATGAAAAGTTGACATTTGTTAATACTCCACTTGATGAAGAGGATATGCAAAACAGCCGCCAAGTTTATGCAATCTGGAAAAGAGGAGAAGGTGTACAAAGTACAAACTTGATAAGGCTTTATATGGTCTTAAGCAAGCGCCAAGAGCTTAGAACAAGAGGATTGAATTGTTTCTTCATGACATTGGTTTTAAAAAAGGTCAATCAGATCATGGTCTATATGTGAAGGCTAATGATAATGAAGATTAATCTTGTGACTTAATGTTGATGATGTAAAAATCAATATGACTAAAGATATCAAGCAAATTATTAAGAAAGAATTTGAGAAGATTGATCTTGGTCTGATGTACTACTTTTTGGGCATTGAGGTCATCTAGGGGGACCATGGAATCTTCATTCATTAAAAGAAATATGCTATTGACTTTTTGAAGAAGTTTAAGATGAATGATTCAAACTCAGTTAAGATCCCAGTTGAAATTGGACTTAAACTTGCTAAGGACAGTGATGAGCAAATGGTTGATTCGACACACTACAAGCAAATTGTTGGAAGCTTGAGATACCTCACATGCGGGGATGGATCTACTAGGTCTTTCAAGTAGGCAAGTAACAACACTTAAAAAATGTTAAAATTTGATTGTACAGCAATAGAGAGCAAAAACTAAACTTGGTTGGGTTGGTTGCATTGCCACCTTCCACACATGGTGCTTGGGATCAAACCTTGCCATAAGCAAGAATTTGTATCCTATCTCTTTTTTTTTGAGTTATTAGAGACGTCGCTTTTTTTTTTTTTTTTTTTCTAGATCTGCCCCTAGCTCACATGCACTAGACCTGGTGTTATGTTGTGGGATTGGTATGTCAATACATATAGTCATCTCGGCAGACTCATTTACAAGAGTGAAGAGAATTATGCGCTACGTTAAAGGAAGTGCATATTTTGGTTTATTTTACTCTTCATCCGAGAAGAATGAGAGCACTGAATACTTTGAATACTCTGACAGTGATTGAGGTTCAGAGATTGATGAGAGGAAGAGCACAAGTAGCAAGGTGTAAAAATGCGGTAATGGTAGCGATCGTGGTGAGGTAATGAAAGTGATAAACGTGGATTTTTACACTTACAATGTGGAAATATCAGTTTGATTTTTCAAAAAACTTTTACAATATGGCCGATGTGATGTGGTATTGTTTTTACGCTATTACAAGCGGTCATTATTTTATGTTTGGAAAAATTGCTTGCTCATGGTCATCAAAGAAGGAAATTAGAAATAAACAGGTTTTTTTAATAAAATAATTAAAAAATAAGTTTAGTCCTAAAGTAAGTCCTAAAATAAGCGTTTTCGTGTCCGAGTCTAAGGTCAAGGCTTGTTCACTGTTACTAACGGCAAACAAGAGAAAAACAATGTTTGTTAAATTAGGCTGGACTTATTGTGAATGCCAGCATATTAACGGGGGGACACAAGTGCACACACTTCATAAGCCAAGGAGATATATACCATCCCAAAACCATATGGCAATGGGAAGAAGGTCTCTAATAGCTTATAAAGCGTGCACACCATTTTCAATTTATCGATGTGGGATAACTCATCCCAACAATGTTCAAGTCAAAAAAAATTTTACCACGGTTTTGTTCGCAATTAGTAACAGCAAACAAAGAAAGACATTAATAATTTATAAGAAAAAATAAAATCAAGGTACAAGGTGTAGTTCGCTGTTCATAATAGCGAACAGAGCATAATCCTCTTTGATTTGTTTTTTACTTTAAAAGTAATGACTTATTCTTCTTTTTGTGAACAAAGTCGTGGTCAATTTTTTTCACATTTAACATGCTCTTCACTTGTTCGCGTAGACACTCATTTTGAAAATTACTTTATAACAAAATTTATTTTAAAAAACACAAATTTTTGATTTGAAAAAGCCTTTTATTTCAACA
The DNA here is from genome assembly GCF_026212465.1 of Amaranthus tricolor. NCBI lineage: Eukaryota > Viridiplantae > Streptophyta > Magnoliopsida > Caryophyllales > Amaranthaceae > Amaranthus > Amaranthus tricolor. Next base: position 18,105,575 of record NC_080051.1, on the reverse strand, counting down.
CTAATTCTTAAATGAGACAATCTCATGGCGAAACCATCTCCATTGGGTTAGTCCAATATACATTTTATTTTAAAGTGATCACTCGTAAATGTTATAGTGATTACTTACAATATTAAAATAATCACTTTTATAGTCTTACTATAGTCATAGAGTGATTACTTGTGACCTTTAAAACGATCACTTACAATCTTTAAGTAATCAACTAAAGAAATGGGCTGTTGCATGAGACGGTCTCGTACAAGACGAGCTGTTATTTCAAATATTCCAACAAAGAAACAGTCATTTGTTGCATTTTCTACGTGTGATTACAGGGCGGGCCCAAGGCAAAGGCAAGTTGGGTCTGTGCGCAAGGCCTTTTTCAAAACATTAACGTAGAAACCAAATAAATCTACACAAATTCTTTATTAAGACTATAATTTTTGACAAAAGATAATTTTAAGTTTAAAGCAAACAGAATAATGAAACCTTCACTAACTAACTTCCGAGCTACTTTAATAATAAAGGAGTAATTTCAATTTCTACTTTTCAAAACAATTAAGTTGAATTAAAAACCCTTAAACCCTAACATTACCCAGAAACAGAGAATAAAACCCTTAATCAGCAATCAACAAACACAAGAATCAATAAACCAACAGGAATAAAAATAAACAAATTAAACTTAAAAAGCAAAATTATAACCTTATCAGACATTGTAACGGAAGAATTGGGCCCTCTAGGTCGGACTTCAACAACCCAACCATCAGGAAGCTCAAATTCAGGGATTTTGGGAACTATTTGCATATCGTCCTTTGGATCATGCACCGCCTTAATTGGTTTTGACTGCGCCCACATTTTGGCCGGTGATTCAGATTCACAGGTTTTGACGATTGACCGCATTTTTGTTGATTGTCGGCAACCGATTCAACTCAGAACTCACAAACCGACTCATACAGTGAGGAATCCAGAAATGGGTTTTCTCTTTCTCTCTAGAGTCCAGTAATGGTGGAGTGAAGTGTGAAGTAGGGGAGTGAGAAAAGCATTTTACCATACTTGAATAAAATATAATACTCATTGTTTGAGCGTTTGATCAGTTAGTTAAGTTCTTTATTTTGGATTTTTATAAACAACTAGTATCATATGCGGCCGTCTCAATATTAGAATATTATCAGACAGCTTACTATAACCATTTACTTTTAAGTGTTTACACGTAGCTTAAATTCGTCAAATATAGCTTAAAACTGAACACATACAACTTAAGAATCACATACAGTTTAAAATCAATGATATAGGGCTTAAAATTGACCACATAGTACTTACTATTGACCCCTTTCGTAATTCTTTAATTAAATGAGAATAATAATTTATTACTGAAAAATCATACAGTAATAATAATCACATATTCCTTAAGAATGTACACATAGATGATAAAATTAAACATAAAGTGTAAACTTACATCTACAAAATCAATCGCATATAATATAGCTTAAAACCAATTACATAAATATTAAACCAGTCATATATAGCTTAGACTCGTTCTATTAGTGAGGCGTTCCTAAACGAGAATTTGTGTTTTATAAAATATCTGACCATGTATTTTTCACTTTTTGGTTTTATGATGGAATTCCATTTTTTAAAAATAATTTTAGATTATGTTTGGGAACAAGTATTTCATTTCAAATTGTAAATTTTAATTATGAAATCACAAATGAAAAATTTGAGAAGGACAAGGTGAGGGAAGTCATTCTCAAATTTTCAATTTTAACTAATTTTAATACAATGGTGGAATTGATACAAATTCAAATTTGATTTTTATTAATTTGCCAAACACTAAATTTAAGTCAATTCTAAATTTCAAAAAAAATCTTGTTTCAAAACATAAATTTAATGATAACTTTAATATGTATGCTACACTTTGATCTACTCCTAAATTTTGTCTTAGATATTTATTTTGGAGAAACAAAGCAAGCAACTGAGTAGCAGCGTCCTTGTGGTCGTTGGAGAAGGTAGATAGTTATACATCAAAAACAACCTCCGTGTTGTTTGGGATTAAGCAATGTTGCTAGCATGTGTAACAAGTAAAAGAAACTCGATAAACAAGGAGGAAAAATCATTTGGGCTGAATATCTATTTCTATTTGATTGAAGATCCAAGAGATAATCTTTGTACAAATGTTATTCCATATTGTGAAAGATTGAAATAAATAAGATTAATTAACATTTTAATTCCAAGTATAAGATTGGGATAAACTTATGTCCCAAAATAAGCTTCCGTACGTCCAAGCCTAGCCTCGGGTAAGTCGCTGTTAGTAACAGCGACTTAAGGAAAAAAAAAATAAAATAAAAAGTTGTAAGTCGCTGTTACTAACAGCGACTTATAGCTTTATATTTTTCCAGAATCCTTCTTCTTCCTCACTTCATTTCGCGATATACTTTTCTCCCGAAATTCTCTACTTTCTCCTTCTTCATTCCAACCTTGTAAGGATCTTCATTCCTTCAACTAAGGTCATCAAGTTTCAAGTTTGTACCAGTAATTAGTGCTGTAGTCTTCTTAGATCGATCTAAGGTAATTTTTTTTGGTTTTTTTTTCAATATTCGAAAAATTAGGGTTTGTTGTGTTTTAATCAATTTTCACATTAATGTAGGTTGACAAGCTTCCAATTACGTAATTCTTCTTGATCTACAGCTAATTGAGGTTCGTTTTTATTATAAATTTTTTCATTTGGTGGTGAATTTAAAATGTATTTCATGTGTACTGGGCATTTACACTTGAGCTCTACGATTATGTCAAATGTAGTTGTTATTTACATTGATCCTCACTTTTAAAAGTTTGTTTCAGAATTATTAGTTGAATGTAAAATGTATAGTGGTCATATATTTATGAAGTTGATGGTGATGTTGATTTTTTATGTGTTGTTGTAGAAATGGCTTCATTTCGTGTCACCGTTGTATGCTTTTGGAATGGTTCAATTCGATCAACTAGTAATAATGTTAAGTATGTTGGGGGAAAACGTAAACTGTTTGCATGCAACTCATACATGGATTTGAATGAATTTAAACATTTTATATGCTCTAGGATTGGCATTGACACTACAAGAAGTACTGTTAATTTAAGTTTTAAATACAATCTGAGTGGAGATTTGTTAGCTTTTCCGGTTGAGGATGAGGAGGCTATAGATGCAATGTGGGAGTATTCAAGGTCTACCCCTAGTCCTTCTTTAGAGTTATATGTAGAAGAGGTACCCCTAGGGAACGAAGATGTGAACGTAGTGGAAACAAATGCATTTATGAATATAACTCCTTCTGCTCCTTCTCATACGCCCTTCCCTACCCAAGAAACCCAAAATCCCTTTATGCCATCTTCCTCTTATCCTTGTAATGAACCCAATCAAGTTCAATTTCAAGTGTCAAATGATGTTACTTTTAACTTACAAGATACAAATAAGCCTTGGGATGATGTTAATAGTGAGAGTAATGAATTCGTTGAAGCTCCTTCTGAGGATGATGTGGGTATTGACGAGGAGGCTCTAGCTAATGACATGACTTTAGGAAACATTCCAATAATCGTTGCCCCTACACCCTACGCACTGGTTCCCCCTCTAGATGAACACATTGAGGACAACTCTTGGAGGTCTTGGGATTGTGATACAACCTACACCGACGAAGGAGAGTTTCAAAAGGATATGATGTTTGACAACAAGGATGCCTTGTTAGACGCTGTTAGATTGTATCATATTCGTAGGAACGTTGAGTACAGAACTGAGACTTCAAATCAAACCGTGCTCACGTTGAAGTGTAAGAGAGGGTGTGGTTGGAGGCTTAGGGCTAGGAAGACCTCCTATTCACCGTCATGGGAGATAATTACTTATAAAGGGAAGCACGGGGGTTGTATTTTAAGTACTGAAAACGTGTCAGCTGGGCACATTCATTTGATATCTTCCGTGATTAACAATCGTATTAGAAATTGTGCTGCTCAAGACCCATCAATTAAGGTTTCTGTTGTCCGGCAAATGGTGAAAGACCAATTCGGTGTGGAAGTGACCTATAAGCGGGCTTGGTGTGCTAAACAGCAAGCCCTTCTCTCCATCTATGGTACGTGGGAAGATTCTTATCCTCTTCTTCCACGCTTCCTGAAGGCACTGCAAATTTCAAACCCCGGTACCGTAGTTGAGTGGTTCTTTAAGGAAGATAATGATGTCGGTGTGTATGTCCGTCCTAGTATTAGAACTTTTCAACGCGTGTTTTGGGCTTTCCAACCTAGTATTGAGGGATTTAAGTATTGCAAACCCGTTATTGCCATTGACGGAACACATTTGTATGGTAAGTATCGCCATACGTTGTTGACTGCGATTGCCCAAGATGGGAACAAGGGAATATTCCCGCTTGCCTTTGCTTTGGTCGAAAAAGAACGCATAGCCGCGTGGTCTTGGTTTATGGGCTGTGTTCGTAAGCATGTGATGCATAGTCCAGGGTTATGCGTTATTTCCGATAGGCATGCGGGCATTCTAGCAACTATGGAGGAGCCGGAATGGCAACCTCCAAACGCCCATCATAGGTTTTGCTTGAGGCATTTGTTAAGCAACTTCAATCGTCAAATGGGTAATGTGAAGTTGAAGAAAATGTTTGGTAGGACTGCAGAGCAAAGACAACCCAATAAAGTCGTCAAGGGATTGAAGGCCATTGGTGTTGTTAATCGTGAAGCACTTTTTTGGATTGATGAAGTTGGTGATATGTCTAAATGGTCAATATGTCACGATGGAGGGTATAGGTACGGTGTTACTAATACGAACTTGGCCGAAGTATTCAATAACGTGATGAAGGGTGTGCGTTTCTTGCCGATAACCACTCTTGTGGAGTTTACCTTCTATCGTGTTAATGATTATTTTGTAAAAAGACGCGAGAATGCAAACGCGTGGTTAGTTGGGGGAAACATGTACACTTCACACGCCACTAGAATTATCACCCGTAACACCGAGAAGGCAAACTACCATGAGATCATCGCATTTGACTACAGACGAGGCCTTTTCCAAGTTAAGACTGGGCGTGGTAATAGAGGATCGGCCAAGGGTGGTAAAATACAAAGTGTGGATATGAGCGAGATGAAATGCACTTGTAACAAACCGTCCATATTTCACTTACCTTGTTCTCATGTTCTTGCCGTATGCATTAAACGACACTTATCCTATGAGCGATTTGTGGACTCCTGCTACAAGACCCAGAGCTATGTTAACACGTATGAATGCATATTCTTGCCGTTAATTGATAAGAGGGCATGGCCTCAATACACCGGTGTTGAGGTGTTACACGATCCAAATCACATTCGTGGTTTAGGAAGACCTAAGTCCAGGAGGATCGCGAACGAGATGGACGAAGGATCGCGAACACGCAACACTTGTCGACGGTGTGGTATTGACGGTCATAATACTAGAACTTGCACGTCAAGGTAAATAGTATATATATTTGAGTATATAAAGTCAGGATTATATAACAAACAAATACACATTTTCAGTACTTCTTAATTAATTGTAGATTACATAAGGCTTACTTATTATTTAATTGCAGGAGAGATGGATCCAGCAGCTCCAGGCCCTCTGGACCCTAGTGTCCTTACGATGCAGGCGAGTCACAGGAGCAGTGTGCTATGGGATGTACAGGTCATTGAGCTTACCCCTTTTGAAATTATTACTTCATAATACTTTAAATTGAAGCTAACGTAATATTTTGATTTAGGTGTCCGATACGGAAACCATATACACCAGGCATCCCGATTCAGCTCCATGGGCGATTGACGCACGGATCGTCCCGTACCTTCAGCTTGCGAGATTGCATGACTTCCACCTAATCGCGTACGGGAGAGTCGATCGGGCGCTGCTCACGGCTTTAGTCGAGCGGTGGCGCCAGGAGACTCATACCTTCCACCTACCTATAGGTGAGGCTACCGTCACGTTACTTGACGTAGCTGTTCTTACACGGCTTCCCATCGAGGGACATGCCGTGTGCATCGATGTACGCCAGTTTGAAAGCTGGCAAGATAAAGTCCATAGAGTATTAGGAGTGCGACCTCCGGCTGAGGTAACCAAAGAGAGTAGCCTGCGTGTAACATGGCTTGCACAAAACTTCTCGCAACTCCCTGAAGGTGCTGATGACGCCACCGTTGAGAGATACGCTAGGGCGTATCTCCTTTATCTGATTGGTGCTGTCTTGTTCTCCGACAAGACTGGCAACCGAGTACAACTATTGTACTTGACGTTGCTTGATGCGCCATGGGAGGTCATCTCCGGGTATAGCTGGGGTTCGGCAGCCCTAGCGTATCTGTACAGGAGACTTTGTGAAGCTTCACAGAAGAACGTGAAGGAGATCGCTGGTCCCCTGATTATTCTACAGGTAATAATAAATTATAATGCTTACTCTACAGGTAATAATATTGTTGTACCTCTTTTACTTACTTATAATGGTAATTCTTAGCTTTGGGCATGGGAACATGTTCTCATTGGTCAACCGATGAGGAGTGTGGGTCGTGGTGCATTTGCGCCACCACTGCTTCCTCCCCCGCATGTGCCATATGGATCGCGGTGGTCCTTTGAAAGACGATCAAGGACCCACACTGGATCGGGCGTGGGGTTCTACCGCGATCAGCTCGATCTATTACGTGCTGACCAGGTAACAACTTCACCACAACTTGTTTTATAAGTATCAAATTGAGTAATTTATTAATCGAATTTTCACGTTTAGTTTCTATGGGACCCTTACCCCGCTGAGGCATACGCTGCATTGCCTCAGCACTCGGGCATATTGTCAGGGGCGTGGAGAGCATCTGTACCTCTGATCTGCTTCGACATGGTCGAAGTGCATCTCCCTGAGCGCGTACTGCGCCAATTTGGGATGATACAGGGCATCCCGCCTCCATGCGACACAGAAGCGGAGCTCCACCACTCTCGCAAGGGTCGAGATCCCAAGAACTGGATAGAGGTGAACTGGCGGCATGTCGCTCGTTGGGAGCACAGGCTAGATCTGCTTGCCCAAGGTGCGCCGATCGAGGCTGCAGGCGCACCTACTACGGCGGATTACATGCCGTGGTTCCTCTCCATTACTCGCCGATGGATGACACCACGAGGTATCTTGGCGGCATCCCCTACCCTACCCGAGCGTCATGCGACTGCATCTTACTATCGTAGAAGGCGTCGTAAACCGTCACAATTAGACAGGGTACAGGAGGAGGATTAGCATTACAATAGTTTTGTAATTATTGAACATTTGTACATACTCATTTGTAACTGTTGGTCTTTTGTGTGTAAATTGTAACATATATGTACATGTATATATTTTTACCGTAGTATCACACGTTTATTATGAGTGAATTGATGTTAACTACTCAAACTTTTGGGCGATGAATCATTCCGCGAACAATGCAGCATAAATTTAATCAAAAACATACAATCATATTCAAATAAGGATGTTGCTATTCAACATTCAACACAATTTCAAGCAAGTTCAACAAATCCAAATCCAATTACATACTTCATGCATTAAGTTAAACTACCGTCGCTAACTAAGAAGGCTTAATTAACTTTTTCATAATTCTTTCAGTCTCTTCTTTCCTATGTGCCATATCATCCATTTGTCTCTTTAGATTAAATACCTCATCTTTAAGCTCTTGTTTTTCCTTCTCAAGCCTTATTATTAAGTCTCTCTGCCATTTTGTACCCTCCGAAGCAATCCAGCGAAAGTATGTGCATCCTAATCCGTCAGCCAAGTAGAAAGGGCAAGCAACAAATTCACGCCCTGGATCGAAGTCGCTCCAATCATTATTAATCTCAACTTCATAACCACAATCACAAAGCTCTTCAATACAATGCTCCTTTGACATCTACATAATACATATAATATATTAACGTTAGTGAACTTTCAAAAATAATGTTTACATTTACAATAATAAAACTAACAAAATACCTTATGTTAACTTTAACAATTGATGGAAAAGAATAAGAATGATCTAGAATGGATAAAATGAAGTATATGAAATGATGGACCTATTTATACAACAACATTACAACGGCTATTTTCACATTCTAACGGCTATTTTTCTAATTAACAACGGCTAGTTTAGTTTTTAAATTTAAAAAAAAATAAAAATAAAGCTATAAGTCGCTGTTACTAACAGCGACTTACAACTTTTTATTTATTTTTTTTTTTTCCCTTAAGTCGCTGTTACTAACAGCGACTTACCCGAAGCTAGGCTTGGACGTACGGAAGCTTATTTTGGGACATAAGTTTATCCCAATCTTATACTTGGAATTAAAATGCTAATTAATCTTATTTATTTCAATCTTCCCCATATTGTTTGGCTGTGGATGGGCCCATTTAACCTATAGCGATGCAACGGCATTACAAGATTATTCATATTAAAAAGAAGCAATAAATGATGAGATGTCATCTATTATAGGAAATCATCATATCATACAATATACTAATTTATAACGACTTTGTATAAGTGTTACTATTACAATGTATTTTAAAATCACTTTATTCCAAGTGTCACTGAAACAGCCATTATTTTAGTACAACTTAATTATAGTACTAATCAAGTTAAATTGGGATTCGAGTTAAGTTAATCCGAGTAATGTTATTTTAGAGATAATAATTTGTCTTATTATTTATTTTGACTCGTATTTAAAGATTTTTTTTATTTTATTTAAAGTGACGTTTAAATAAAGAAAATTTTTGAGACTATTTTAATTTACCTACGATATTTAATTAGCCAAACGTATTTCGTAAACTAAGACAAAAATGTAAAATATAGTGTATATTGTGATGTGTCACTTTTTATGACACTAATATATATCCTTTGTGTCTTAGTAAGACACATATTAGCATGATGTGTCTTTAGGAGGAGCCTATTCATTTCTCATAAACCAAAGACATAAGAATGTCATTTGGTTGATTCTACACCACGCAAAGAAGAAATTCAGATTCTTTCATCTATATTTTTGGCTTATTTCGAATGTCTTCTAGCCATTTCTACATTTTGGAGTCTTCATATGATTCATAGAGCTTCGAGTCGTGTACACGTGGCCACTTGAATCACCTTGAAACGAGTTCGTATGAGGAAGTTATGCCCAAAATACTAACAAGGTGTGCTTAAAACCGAGTTGGAAGTTACGAAAATGTATAATTAATTGTTTAAGTTTGGATTTCAATTGGGTATTTGTTTAATCAAATGTTTAGGGTTATTTATTAGGTATTTATGTTTCTTCAAGTGAATTGGGGTTCAATTGATACTTGGGTTAGTATCAAGTTAAATTCAAATCGGGAATAATAATATTCTGAAATTTCAGTTTAGAAAACTGATCTTTCTGTTTTGCGCATTTTGGTGCATTTATGTTTATTTTGGGGTTTCATTGTCCCATATCATTTGTAGAGCTCTGAGTCACGATCACGGAGCCACTTGAATCGTCCCATTTGGTTTCCGTATGAGTGAGTTATGCCTATTTTAGTAAGAGGTGTGCTAAAACCATTACGGGATTTCTAATTTGGGATCAAGAGATATAGAAATTAATTGGGTAATCTTCTAATCTGGTTTTCGGGCTCATCTAAGCTTTTTATTGGGTTTATTGGGTGAAATAGAGTGGTGGTTTGAGTTTGTTTGGGTCGAGAGTAAACAAAATTGAAGAGGAACTCATCCATGGTCATTTTCAAGTACATACTTATGGTTTTATTCTTAAAGCTTTTCGTGGAGTTGCGGTTTGAGGTAGAACTCTAATCATTGATCCTCTTTAAAGTATTTAAAAGGTGTGGTGTAACTTGATTTAAGGTCTATATAGGAGTTTTGATCATGTTATATTATAATGTTGTGATTTTGATTGCAATGTTTGATAAAAGTTTTTTTTAGCAAAACTATTTTGATATCTAGTATTTGATTGAGTTTAATTGTAAGTCTAAGCTTGAATTATAATTGGGATTGTTGTGTTCTTTGTTGAAATTAGAATAAGTTTTGTGTTGGTTTGATTGTGTGTAAATATTGATTCAAATTTGGGATGTTGATGTTGTCCAAATGTGTCAAAATCACAACCCACGACAATGTAGTTTTCGGTTTTCAATCAGTTCATGTTTTGGCTATATCTACTTTGTTCGAATTCAGGATGAGGCATATGACCAATCGTTACGACTGCACGAATGTCTAGAATAACATTCAATTGGAATTTTCTTAAAAAGTTTTGTAGAACATTATTTATGTGTCAATGAGTTGCCAAAGGTACAAAATAAGTTTGTTAAAATGGCTTAAACTTATTAAATAAGTTGTTATAATTGTAAGGATATTGTAAACTTTAGTATTAAGTTTGAATTAACTTATGGACCTATATATAAATTTTTATAATTTTGTTAATATTATATGCGTTATTGTAATGCTGCATCTATCTGAAAACAGTAACATGATAATAAAAAGGCTTGATAAGACGTGTTTTTCGGCACGTAAAATACGGCGTAAGGTTATTTAACCTGACCTGTGACTCGAGCAACATTCTACTGGAGGAGTGACGACTCCCACTATATTAGGGGTTTTGGTTTACTTCACCCTAACAGACCCTTACATATATCAAACAAAGATCATATGTGTTGCATTCATTTAATAAATAATTGGATTTCACGCCCTAACGCTCAAGTAGAAGTGTTAGTAAATCACGCCCTACTACTTAAGCAGAAGGACCAGAAGTTTAATATATATAAATCTAACATAAAAATGAATTCCCTATACTACATAAGATAACTTGCATATTATTTATTGTGATGCACTTATTTATGCATATTTTTACTTATTGCAATGCATATATTTCTATACTTGTATAATTCCTGGCAAATTTCTATACTCGACTTAATAGCTAACCCGATTCCCACTGTCTGTTCTGACTTATGTGAAGTCCTATGTGCTATATGGAGTCCCTTTTGGGTGCTATAAAGGTTTCATTATTTGGTGTACTACTCAGCCGTGGTTGCTGATACTACACAATTCTTGTTGTCACTTTAAATAACGGTCCCTTGAGGGATAGTGCACGAGTCTTACAGGTGTTAGTTGGATATCAGAGTAGCACAGCGAAGCATGGTCAAAACTTCTCTCTCGAAATGAATTGCGTTTTTGATTTTCATTGTAAACAATATTTTTATTTAGGAAATTTATTTGTAACTTATTTGAAAAAGGATATTTGTATAAAATTTTATAAAATTATTTAATTCATTTAAGTATTTATTTATAAAACTCTAATTGGTTTGCTTAGACCTTTGGTGTGAGATTGAAATAACCCGAGTAATTAGTCAAAAGTCTTCCGTAGTGTCAGAAAAAGTATTTTATTAAAGGTGATCAAGACTCGGTCTGTTACGGTCACACTTATAATATTAGGTTGTTATTTTGAATCTTATCCCTTCGTCTTCCTATTGCAATCCAAATAATCAATAAAGTGTTTTTTTTAAGTGGTTTTAATTGTAATAGAATAATTGACCTTGACGTAGACTCTACAAATTTGTATTTAATATCAATATTAATAATGCCTTTTTAGCTTTATAAAAGAATATAACTCATAAATTGATGTAAGGCTAATCATTGTTAGATAATTTCTTTAACCATTCCCTTCACATTTCCTAAAACAATGCACTATAAATTGAGAGTTTACAAAAGAAGGCTAAAAGTTTGAGAAATAATATTAAAGTAATATACATTGAAAGTTACTCATGCAATCTCATTTTACTTATAAATTTACAATAAAAGAGTTATCAAAAATACTCTTAGTATGTATTACACAAACAAAACACACATATAACAACATCATATATGGTACGCTTGTAGATTTTTTAACTTCTACTACTTTAAATGGTCATCAAAAACAAATACAAGTTCACTAATTTATGTATTCCTTTTTAAATTCTAGCATCTAATTTAAGAGGTAATATCCAATCATATCACTATTCAACTGTGTCACTATGCATAATAACATCATTAGCACTTTAATTAAGTATTATTATGTATTATGATTATACATAGTATAAATTTGCAAATGCTTAATTTATAAAAGACAAAAGTGAGCCTACACCGTACATGACATGAGTATAATCCTAATAATAGTTGAATAAATGTGGACTTACTTCCAAGTTACAAACCAATTATTAGGAAGTATATTCTAAGAAGGACGATAAACATCGATGGAGCTATAGACAAATTAAAAGCTCATTTAGTAGCACAAGGCTTTAGACAAATGCTGTGTAGTGATAATTTCTGTAGATACGCTCATGTTGAAAAAACAACAACTATTAGATTGTTAGTAGTGTTGCTATGATATATAATAATATAATATCTAGTTCCATCAATTGAACATGAAAATGACCTTGTATTGAGATTTAGATGATAAGATGTTTACATGAAACAACTCAATTTTTCTTGGTAGTTTTTTTGAATATTAAGGGATTTTTTTAGGTAGTTTTATAAAAAAATTGTTGAAGTATTTTATTAAAGTCAATTTTTATAGTTAATTTTTGACAAAAAGAATTTCTATGTAGTTATTAAAAAAGTGATTTTGTAAAAGTAGTTTTTGATGATTTTTCCTTTTATTTAGGGGTTAAGGCCTCTAAAAAGTCAAGATTAGGACTGAAAATTAATAACCGCAATTATTAGCACTTATTTACATGATTTATACTCTTGTATTTAATGATCATTGTTAACTATTTCATGGTTATTTTGGAAGGTTGATAATGTACTTTATTTATTTGTTTTTTTATGTTGATTTTTAGTATTTTTATCGTTTCTAGCATAATTCTTATATATGTTTTTAATGATAAGAGCTAGAGCTTAGGATGTTAATTTTGGCTTAGTTGAAGAAGTTTTACAATTATGAGAAGCAAAAGAGCTAAAAGTGCTCAAAATGCAAAAGTTCTGAGATGAAATTCGACACATGTTCACTCTTTTAATAATAACTTTTGATAGAAAATCGTATTAATGTAAGACTATTGGCATTGGAAAGTAGACTTCGAGAGCTTTCCAACGATATATCATATGCCTGATTCCGACTTCCGAGTAAGAAATGACAATTGTTTTAAGTTTGTTAGTCCAATGACAAGCGATGAGTCGTCAATATCGCTTTTCTCTGGATGATGCAGTTTTATTAGCAACGAGTCGCCGCTTTTCTTTTGGGTGTGTCTGCAAGTTTTATTCCATCTTCATCATTGGATTTTTATAATATTAGTTTTATTTTATTACTCCCTCCTATTCAGCTGAACTGTCCCATTTGACTTTTCACACTTGCCGAGGCAACATTTTAACTCTTAATATCTCAAATTATGCTTAATTAAAAATTATAAAAAGTTGATATTAATAATCCTTGTATTGAGACAAATCAAACAAGATCCCATATGACTATGTTTTAACTTATAGATTAAGAGTAAAATACAAATTAAGAGTGATAAGTGAATAGTGCCAAAAAAAAATAGGACAATTCAGCTGAATAGGAGGTAGTATTATTCTAGGGCATAATTAATACTACCTCTATTATTTATTAATAGTTACGCTTTACTCAAAAACCTCTCACATAAAAGATTTTATGATATTGAATTTAAACTTTTCTGTGTTCGACTCGTATCTACAAATAGACCTTCTTACGGTAAATAAAATTTCATATCAACAATATGCCATATTATCTTAGTTTCGTCACCTTTCACCACTCAAATAATATACTAAAAAGTGAAAATGTTCAATCTTGTTGCTTCTTATCCCTTCTATATTGCAACATTCATCAATAATAAACGTATTACGAAATTACGGTAGAGTTTCTAAAAAAGTTGAAGAGACAACTAAATAGTAAAGATATAACTAAAAATAAAAGAAAATAAAAAAAGTATACACATACTCAATGTTCCTCTTATTTTGCATTAATTTTCATTTAAATTTGTTTCACTCATTTTGCACTATTTTCTTTTTAGCAATGGTCTCACTTTATTCTATTAATCTCATTCATAAATTTATACTCTCTCCATTTCAACTATTTATTTAATTCTATCATCAATTTACTTTTTGTCTAATTCTCAAACCTAAATATTTTTTTCACTAAATTCCACTCTCTTTGATAAATAAAAAAATGATAGACTCAAAAATCTTACAAAATTTTAAAAAATTTAAAATAGTACTTTATACTTCTATTGTGTCAAATCATACACGGACGGAGTAACCATTACTAGAGTGCTAAACAATTGTGTGCCGACTATACACAAAAACTTGGGAAAGACGCTATTATATTGAGGCCGTTCATCTCCAACTGATCAAGTAGTGGAAATTAGCATAAAATTTATTATTTCTCTCGGTGCTAAATGAAATTGAAAGTAAGTAAATTTCGAGAAAATATGAAAATTTATAATATTTTATTATTTGGGGTAACAAAAGTGATAATTAATAAAAAGAAAGAATAAATTGTGTAATTGATATTAAAAAAGATGTTAAATATATGATTGAGTTAAAAAAAAGTGATAAAGTCCACTTTTTAATAAAAAAAAATGGAACAAAATAAGTGAAATAATTGGAAATAAAGAATAATATTAATTGACCGAGACAGAGAGAGTAGAGATGATGTCCAATTTGTTTTACATTGTACTAAAATTAGTATGCATCTAGCAAAGCAATGAGATTAAGTAATTTTAACTTATGTTTTATTCACCTTAAGTTTGCTTAATTGAACTTTTATTAATCAAAATGAACTTACTATTAGTAAACTGAACTTAGATTATACTAAATAAGGACTTAACAATCACATGAGTAGATATATCATTTGATTAAACTGATATGTATAGCATCAAGAGTTTTTTGACACATTTATTTAAATAGGTTGGATTATTATACAAGATTTCAGGGTATTTTCTCTAAAAAAAATAAACAAAATTTTATTGGACTTAACTGAATGTAGTTGAATTGGATGAAAAAAATAAGAGTAATGAATGGATAAGTAAATTAATCAATTATTTTAATAATAATAATAATAATAATAATAATAATAATAATATTATTATTATTATTATTATTATTATTATTATTATTATTATATTATTATTATTATTATTATTATTATTATTATTATTATTATTATTATTATTATTATTATTATTATTATTATTATTATTATTGTTATATATAATAATAAAATCGTAACTACTTCGTCTATTCCACTAAATTTACTACATTATATATATATATATATATATATATATATATATATATATATATATATATATATATATATATATATATATATATATATATATATATATATATATGTGTGTATATATATATATATATATATATATATATATATATATATATATATATGTATATATATATATATATGTATGTATATATATATATGTATATATATATATATATATATATATATATATATATATATATATATATATATATATATATATATATATATATATATATATATATATATATATATTGATGTAAATGCTAACTCAAGACTTCCTAAATGATTAAGGAAGGAGAAGGACAAAAGAAAAGAAAGAAGAAGTAATTTGGGCAGAATGTATATTTGAATGAAAATAGGACAACCAAAGCACAAGAACAAACTCAATGCAATAGTATTTAGGCTAGAGACAAGACAAACTCAATCTCCCCTAGTTTAATACTCAAGAACACACTCAAAGTATTAAAGAACTCTTGTTAACCTTGGACAAACACAAAGATAGGCAAGAAGAAAACACAAAGGTTGATTCATAAAACAAGTCTGAACTTTCATTCATGAATAGTTCTCTTTAAATAGAGTTACAACAGCAAAAGGAAGCTAAAAAAAACAAGAGAAATTAAGGTGAGACGTCCAAGCATGGGGAACAAGCATTGGAACTCACAAAACAGCATTAAATAGCCTCCAAAGCATGCATTAGGCTGATTTAAGTTGTTCCCCAAGCATGCAGTAGCTAATTAATCAGATTTAAGTGGTAAAAGACTTTAAAAAAACATAACTAAACTTGGACCTATCAAAGTGACGTCCAACCAATATATAGGTAGCTTTACTTAATCTTCAACCCAAGTTAGACATGTAACAAATTCAGATTTAAAAGGATTAAAACCAAGTACTTCAAGAACTAAAGCAATCGGCTCATGAGATAACGTATTTGATCTTGGATCATTCTCTCCTTCTTTTGAAGAGTTTGTCCTCAAAATTGAATCATCCAAGTACGGTGACAAATCGCCCACATTAAAAGTAGCACTAACACCCATCAACTCATCAGGAAGTTCAATCTTGTATGCATTATCATTTACCCTCTCAAGTACTTTAAACGGACCATCAGAACGAGGCATGAGCTTGTTTTTGCGAAGCTTCGGAAATCTCTCTTTTCTCAAATGAAGCCAAACCAAATCCCCAGGGTTAAATATGGGTTGTTTCCTTTTTTTTGTTTGCTCTCTCTTGGTATTTTTTATTCATCTCCTCAATTCTTTTCTTTACTTGCTCACAGGTTTTTTGAAAGGTTTCCACCCTCCTTTTTGCATCTTTTTCTACCATATTAGTTTTCAGCAAGGGAATCAAATCAACAGGCACAAATGGATTCACTCCATACACTACTTCAAAAGGAGAACGAGAAGTAGTTAAAGAATGAGCCCTATTGTAAGCAATCTCCGCATGGGCTAGTTTCATGTCCCAATCTTTCTGCGTTTTGCTCACAAGACCACGTAACAAAGCACCCAAAGTTCTATTTGTCACCTCTGTTTGTCCATCAGTTTGGGGATGATGAGAGGTGCTAAATAGTAACTTGGTACCAACCAACTTCCATAGGGTCCTCCAAAAGTGACTTAAAAACTTGGAGTCCCTATCCGAAACTATACTTCGAGGAATGCCATGTAGTTTGACAATTTCCTTGAAGTACAATTCAGCCACTTTTACTGCATCATCTGTTTTATTACAAGCTACAAAATGAGCCATTTTGGAAAATCTATCTACCACCACCATAATGCTATCTCTACCCCTTTGAGTCCGTGGTAGCCCAACAATGAAATCCATGCTAACACTTTCCCAAGGAGAATCTGGAACAGGTAATGGAGTATAAAGCCCTTTTGTGAAATGCCCTTTTGACTTTTGACATGTAGCACATCTCTCCACAACTAAAGTAACATCCCTGATCATCCTTGGCCAATAGAAATGCTCACCAAGAATATCAAGAGTCTTTTGAATGCCAAAATGACCAGCCAATCCACCACTATGAACTTCTCTTACCAATAATTCACGAATGCCACTTTTAGGAACACACAACTTGTTACCTTTAAAAAGATAACCATCTTGATCAACGTAATCTTTCGATGGCTTTGGAAATTCATTAGCAAAATCAGGATCATCTTTGTAATACTCCTTGAGTTGTTCAAAACCCAAAACCTTAGCATCCACCATAGAAAGCAAGTATGCTCTTCGAGATAAAGCATCAGCTACAATATTACTTTTTCCATCTTTATATTTGGAGCTAAAGGTAAATGATTGAAGAAATTCTACCCACTTTGCATGTCTTTTATTAAGTTTTTGTTGCCCATTTATGAATTTTAAAGCTTCATGATCAGAATGAAGAACAAAGGGTTTTGGTCTAAGGTAATGAGACCAATGATCAAGAGCTCTAACGATGGCATAAAATTCACGATCATAAGTAGAGTAATTCAATTTAGCCTCACTTAACTTCTCACTAAAGAAACTTACTGGCTTCTTTTCTTGAATAAGGACAGCCCCTATTCCAACCCCACTTGCATCACACTCTACTTCAAACACGTTGTTAAAATCAGGGAGAACAAGTATAGGTGCATTGCAAAGCATGTATTTGACTTTATCAAAAGCCCTTTGAGCATTTTCAGTCCATTCAAATTCACCCTTTTTTGTTAACTCGGTAATGGGAGCCATAATAGAAGAGAAGTTTCTAATGAACCGCCTATAGAAAGAAGCAAGCCCATGAAAACTCCTTACCTCATGCACATTGGTTGGAGCCAACCAAGACTTAACTGCCTTAACCTTTTCTGGATCTACTTGCACTCCTTCTCTAGTCACAATGTATCCCAAAAATGACACACTAGGGGTCATAAAAAAACACTTCTCAAGCTTTCCATACAACTTTACTTCCCTCAATTTTTCAAACAACCTCTTCAAATGCACCATATGGTCTTCATTGTTTTTACTATACACTAGAATATCATCCAAGTAAACAACAACAAAATTATTAAGAAAAGGACGGAGAACCTCATTCATTAACCTCATGAAAGAACTTGGAGCATTGCAAAGCCCAAATGGCATCACTAACCACTCATATAACCCTTGTTTTGTTTTAAAAGCAGTTTTCCATTCATCCCCTTCCCTTATTCTCATTTGATGATAACCACTCCTTAAATCTATTTTTGAAAAGACTAAGGCTCCACTTAATTCATCAAGCATATCTTGCAACCTAGGCATAGGAAAACGGTATTTGATGGTTATGTTATTTATGGATCTACTATCTACACACATTCTCCAAGTGCCATCTTTCTTAGGCACTAAAAGGGCAGGGACAGCACAAGGACTAAGACTTTCTCTCACGTAGCCCCTTTCAATCAACTCACTCACTTGCCTCTCAAGCTCTTTACTTTCCTCGGGGTTACATCTATAAGCAGCTTTATTTGGCAAAGGTGCTCCAGGAATCAAGTCAATGGCGTGCTCAATGCCTCTTATTGGTGGGAGGCCCTTGGGCAAGTCATTTGGAAATACATCTTTGTACTCTTCTAATAACTCATTTAAGGAAGATGAGTTATCACAAGAAGTACTAATCTGATCTTTGGTCCTTAGAACCAAAGCATAACCACCACCATATTCATCCACTATTTTTTCAAACTCATTACATGTTACAAGATAGTTGCTTTTGTCTTTTTCTTTCTTAGCAACTTTAGGGGGTAAGGGAATTAATTTGACTTTTCTACCATCTTTTTTTGTTACAATATACTCATTACTTTTTCCTCTATGCTCCGAATTGTGATCAAATTGCCATGGTCTTCCAAGCAGCAAGTGACAAGCATCCATGGGAATTACATCGCACCATCTTTCATCTTCAAAGCCTCCAATAGAATAAGAAACCAAAGCTTGCTTCCTCACCCTTATTCCAGTGCTATCATTCAACCAATTCAACTTGTAAGGTTCTTCATGATCTCTAGTAGCTAACTTCAGCTTACTCACAACTTCAGATGATACTACATCAGTTTGTGCACCACTATCAACTATAACATTGCAAGTATTCTCTCCAATTTTGCATCTAGTATGAAACAAATTGTGGCGTTGCTTCAAATCAGCTTGTGGCTCACTAAATAGCACTTTTCGAACCACCATCATATTGTACTCATCTTCTGGTTGTATTTCCTCCTCATAATCATCCTCCAAATCTTCCACTTCATTTGCCACAAAATTATACATTTTTTCCTCTTCATCCATAATAGCACACTGAGTAGATGTTAAAACAGCCTTGCTAGGACATTCACTAGCAATATGTCCTCTTCCATGACATTTAAAACATTTCCTCCTTGTTGCAAGTTCACTAGGCGACACAACAGCCTTTTCTTTTGATTTTTCGCTTATAAAACTAGATGGGAAAGCCTTACTTTGAAAAGTACTCCCTTTGGAAGGAGTAAACTTCGAAGTACCTTTGTAAGGAAACTTAGGCTTTTCCTTCTCTTTCTCTTCCTTGGATTGTGCTTCATATTTCAAAGCCAATTTGCAAACATCACTAAAAGAAGCATAATGAGTAACTTCCACTTTTCTACAAATATTTTTGGACAGCCCTTTAATGAAACGAGCAATTTTAAAGGCTTCCTTCTCTTGCAAATCACAAATCAAACATAGTTTTTCAAACTCTCTAATGTATTCTTCCACACTCATCTCATTTTCTTGTGAAAGATGTGTAAGTTTCAAGTATTGCTCCTGCTCATACTCCTTACTCACCCATTTATCCCTCATCTTTTTTTTAAATTTTTCCCAAGAGTCCATTTTATTTTTTCCTTCTCTTCTTCTATTTGCTTTAACATTTTCGTACCATAAGGCAGCAAGTTTAGTGAGTTTAAGAACAGCAAGCTTAAACTTCTTTTTATCATCATACTCCTTATATTCAAACACGGTTTCAATTTGCCTTAGCCAATCAAGAAATGATTCGCTATCATGACCTCCATCAAATTCTGGAAGATCAATTCTAAGCCCCCTATCTTCATCAAAAGATTTATAATTATTTCCACTACTAGAATCCTCATTTTCAATCTCACCAATTTTTCTTGTAGCTTTTAAAAGTATATCAGCCATAGCATCCATTCTTGTATCTTGCTTTTGTTTTTCAATCTCACGCTCTTCATTTTTTTTCTCCATTCTTTCTAACCTCAAATTGATTGATCTCAATAGCTCAGCGAGGTTTTCTTCAGCCATAGTTTTTTTTTTTTTTTTTTTTTTTTTTTTGTGTTTATTTTGAATGAATTAACACTTTGAAACACTCTTTAAAATACCAAAGCTCTGATACCAAATGATGTAAATGCTAACTCAAGACTTCCTAAATGATTAAGGAAGGAGAAGGACAAAAGAAAAGAAAGAAGAAGTAATTTGGGCAGAATGTATATTTGAATGAAAATAGGACAACCAAAGCACAAGAACAAACTCAATGCAATAGTATTTAGGCTAGAGACAAGACAAACTCAATCTCCCCTAGTTTAATACTCAAGAACACACTCAAAGTATTAAAGAACTCTTGTTAACCTTGGACAAACACAAAGATAGGCAAGAAGAAAACACAAAGGTTGATTCATAAAACAAGTCTGAACTTTCATTCATGAATAGTTCTCTTTAAATAGAGTTACAACAGCAAAAGGAAGCTAAAAAAAACAAGAGAAATTAAGGTGAGACGTCCAAGCATGGGGAACAAGCATTGGAACTCACAAAACAGCATTAAATAGCCTCCAAAGCATGCATTAGGCTGATTTAAGTTGTTCCCCAAGCATGCAGTAGCTAATTAATCAGATTTAAGTGGTAAAAGACTTTAAAAAAACATAACTAAACTTGGACCTATCAAAGTGACGTCCAACCAATATATAGGTAGCTTTACTTAATCTTCAACCCAAGTTAGACATGTAACAAATTCAGATTTAAAAGGATTAAAACCAAGTACTTCAAGAACTAAAGCAATCGGCTCATGAGATAACGTATTTGATCTTGGATCATATATATATATATATATATATATATATATATATATATATATATATATATATATATATATATATATATATATATATATATATATATATATATATACTTCTGCTGTTCTATTATACTTGTTACATTTGACTTTTTACGCAATCCAATGTGTTATTTTGTTCATTTATATAAAAAACTATACACATCTTAAAATTATAAAAGTTAATATTATGAAAATATGTGATTAGACGATTCAAATAAGATCCCACTTGACTATATTTTTGCTTACACATTAATTATAATATGCAAAATAAATTTGAACGATGAATAGTGTTCATATCCGAAATGTACCAAGCATTTCAGACACACGAAGTATATAAAAGTAAATTTGGACAGCTCGTTTTCCAGATTGAGTAATGCGTTAATGTGAAATGTGAATAGGCCCACAAAATTCATGGTTACGAGTTACGACTTGACGCCGCACCGCGTCTACACATATTTCACACTCTTAAGATTCCACTCCTTTTCTTTCTTTCCATTATTTTAGGCGAGAAGCTGGCTGCCGCCTGTGATCAAGTTTCTGCTCATTACCTTGATTTCTAAGAAACTTCTATTCCTAGATTTCTTGTTAAGTTGTGTCAAATTAGTTGTAATATTCAACAATAATCAAGATTGGATTAATATTTTACTAGTTTTGATTTTTAACAATTAAATTTTAGCTTAAATAACTATTGTCTCAATACAAATAGAAAAGCGAAATGCGACAAAGCATTTTTATCACTTATTTTGTCCCAAAAGGCATTAGGCGACAAAATAAGCGACAAAACTCTTTGTCGCATAAATGTTTTTTTGTCGCTTATTATGTCGTTGAGCTATGCGATAACATTATAAAATTGTCGTCTATTATGTCGCATAGCTTAATCTGAGACTATAAAAAAAATTGAATATTTGTTATTATTATTAAATAATAATAGTATATATTACATTATTATTAAATAATAATAAAAAAAAATATTCAATTTTTTTATAAATAATACATAAAAATAATGTGTATATATATATATATATATATATATATATATATATATATATATATATATATATACAAAAATAAGGAATAAAAATCATATTTACATTAATATATAACAAAATTATTTACATTAATATTTATAATATAATAAAAATTATTTATATTATTATTAATATTATTATACAATAAAAAATGTTTAAATTATAATACAAAATTTCATAAATAAATATATACATATTTACAAAAAAAATGTTAAAATACAAAGATTAAAAATAACCACCACGACTAGAGCGACTACCACCACCGCGGCGATTATGCGATCCCCGAGAACCACCCGATCCACCTGGGCTACTACCCATATCACCAACCCAACTTTGACGACTACCTATTCCCGAACCAAGGCCTGCATTACTGTTTTCCCCATATAATGCATTCCACAAATGGCTGTGAGTTTCTTCGAGGGCTTGTAAGCGCACCCGCACTTCTCTTATATCTTCTCAAGTAGGGTTGTTCTCGTTGAGTCGAGCTTGCATGAATACGCGAAATTCATGCATATGACACTGAATCTCAGAGAGATGCGCTCTCATTTCATCTTGAGTAGCGCGCTCTTCTCGAGGGATGAAATGGTTCTCAAACAGATTAGCATATTAGTATTTATTGGCGAACCCCAAACCATAATACCCGGGAAAAGAAGGCAATTTTTTATTTTTGGTTACCTCCATGATCGCCTCTACATAAATTTTAGAGTGATCAGGTTCTTCGCCCATTCTTATTGCTTCTGCTTCTAATTTGCGGTAGTGCTCCTAAAAGACAAATGAAAAATACATTAGATACAAATCAAAAATAAACAACAAAACAAGAAAATAAATTTGAACATACTTCAATTTTTTTGTCGTATTCAATGATTAGGACACGCTGGCCATCCGAGTCGCATACTCCTTATACTCCTTTGGTTTGTAAGAACAACCTATAAGGAGTAGGCTCTATGTTGCCAGATTCCTCGGCCTTCAAGAATTAGAAATATTAGTTAATAAACAATTATAAATAAAAACTTTAAGTAATTATTAATGACATATCAACTTACTATATTTTCGCGCAATCACGCGGCAGAATACGGGCTACCACGATAGGTAGGCAAAGGTGGCGCACTGGAGTCCCCTTTGCGCCTGTTACTCTTCCCGCGAGAGCTTTTACCCTTAAACTCCTGTGTATCAAAGTAAATCTTCAAGGCGTTCTAGAACTCCGGTGGGTTGAAGTCAGGGAAAAAGGGTTCCTGTTCCTCTATCTCTAAGCCTTGACTCTCCCTCTCGGCCCGTTCCCTCTCTCGTTGAGACGAAAGATCTCTATATTTGGTTCTAAGTTTGTTCATTGTATCCCGGTACCCAAGAGAGCATCGAGCGTACCATGCTTTGTAGACATCCTTGTCAATGCTAGGATGACACTTGTAGCATTTCTAATTTTATATTAAAAAATAAAAAAAGTATGATTAATTTTACGTATTATATCTAATTCCATTTGAATTGATTGAATGTAATTAATATATACCTTAAATTCGTCCCAATAAAATTTTTTAACTGACTCTGGCACCTTTTTCAAGAAATGCCACTAGGGTCCAGAGACAGCTTAAACGTCTTTCCAATTTTGGAAGAGACGCTTCTTCTAGGGTTTGACTCCGCTGAAGCATCAAATCTAAAAACAACTACGATTAATACGTATATTCGATTTTTTTAACTAATTCATTTTCGTTAATAAAGTTAACTTAGTGTTTCTTTATCGGGAGCCATGGTAGTAATGGTTACTGTCCCCAGGAATATCCCAAGAAGCGTGTTGGGGCATTTGAGTAAGTACTTGACGAGGTTTGTAATCCAGACAATGACGATCCAACCCGCCAAGAGGGTGCTCTTGTACTTCATCGTCATCCCCTCCATTATTATCAACTTCCTCAATAAAATATTGAGGTTGTTGGGTAGGAGCAAGTAGATCCATTTGGATTGTCATCATTGGATCCATATCATGATGGAGGGGCAAATGAGCAGGCAATTGAGAAGATGCCCTAGGATAGGTCTGGGTCATTTGGGAGGGTTCATAACCATGCTGGTAGGGATATTGTTGAAAATTTTGATAAATTCCTCCCTGGGGTATAGTATTTGGAGTCTTAGGAAAAGATTGGTGTGTTGATTTAAGAGACCTTAGAAAGATTGTTGGTATGGTTGTTGGAATGGTTATTGGTATGGTGGTGGGTTTGGTTATTGGTATGGTGGGGGGTTGACGTTACCATAGTAACTAGGTTGTTGATAACTATAGTCATTAGGTGAAACATTGTTCAAGTCAAATCCAAAAAAATCAAAAAAGTTTGTTGGGTCATTATTTTAGTTGTTCGAGTTATTTGCCATGTTATCTATATGAAATTTACACTACACAAAGTTAAAAAAAACCTAATTTCAGAATTAACACGCATTCATATTTAACATAATAAATTAACCTACATTCCTATTTAACATAAATTAACATACATTAACATGCATACAAAATAAACTACAATTTAGAATTAACATGCATTATTTAACTACAAAAACAGGAAAAAAAAAACATGTTTTTTTTAATACAATATTATTTAACCAG
This sequence comes from Amaranthus tricolor, assembly GCF_026212465.1. Taxonomy (NCBI): domain Eukaryota; kingdom Viridiplantae; phylum Streptophyta; class Magnoliopsida; order Caryophyllales; family Amaranthaceae; genus Amaranthus; species Amaranthus tricolor. Next base: position 18,080,739 of record NC_080051.1, on the reverse strand, counting down.
CAGCATTATTTAACAAAAAATTAAGCAACAATATTTCAGAAATTAATATTAGCATTATTTAACATAAAAAACTCATTAGCATTATTTAACATAAATAACCCAAAAAATAACAAAAAAAACTTACATGCATTATTAAACATAAAAAACTCAATAGCATTATATATTATATTATTTTTAAATGTAATGTTGGAAAAATAATAATTTTTATAGATGAATTGATAATATTATTATAATACTATATGTTATAATATTTTTTAAATGTAATGTTGGATATACTTCAGAGGAAGATCTCATATTACTAAATAGTAGGTTATGAAATTACAAATAATATTTGGCAAGTAGTTTTCTTATTGCCCTATAGTTTTTTAAAATAGTGTACCTCATTAATTGTGTATACAAATCAACCCCTATTAACTCACGGGCCTATAAATACCGTGTTGATATATCCACATAATTAGGCCTACCGGATGATTGTGTATAAACTATCACGACATAACTTGTAATATCAGCTATGGTCCACAAAGTTTAACTATGTATATAAAATAAAGAATAAAAAGAAAAAACTATTAATAGTAACAATAAAAAAAAAGAGGAACTAAGGTATGCCGTCCCAAAATGATAGGAGCATAGAACAATAAAGTTTCTCTGTTGAGAACTTGGCCTACCATGCACATAAAGGCTAAAGCACATATTTTCTCGCTTTCAAGTTTTTAGTTAGTACGACTCGAATGTTCAATAAATAATTCATAAATATCGTGTGTTTGTAAGATTCATTAACTTATAAATTAAAAATAAAAATATTCTTATTAATTTTTTAGTTGTATTTATAAGTGATATTACAGGGCGAATCCAGGTGCCGTCATGTGCTCTCACATAAGGGCACTGCATTTTAAAAAAAATAAATTAAGTAACTGGCTACAATAAGATCTAAACCTTCAGTTTATAAGTTATGAGACAAAGCCTAAATCAGCTGTGATATTTAGTTTTCTTTACTAATAATGATTTTAATTGCACTAATATATATATATATATATATATTACAATTAAAAAATAAAAGACATAAATTAAAAGTGATAAAAATAAATAATAAAAAAAAACAAATGAGAAGTATACGATGAAACGAAGGAGCTGTATATATGAGGTCGCAATGGTCACAGATTTGGACTAGGGATAATTACTTTTACAATATACAAATAAATATAAAAATATATATTCCTTTTGCTTAGGGCTAAGGGTTTGAGAATGTCTCCATATGAGTAAGGGAAAAAATGAAAAACAATTGATTGAAACTTTTTGACAATTACTATAGCATTACTTAATGGTGGTTTCAGAAATTTTTTTGAGTTTGGTCTATACCGAATCAAATAAGAAATAATTTGACTATTGACTAAGGGCAGATCTAGAAAAAAAAAGTGATGTCACTTAAAATTAAAAGAATAAAAATAGGTGAATGCGAAATGGGTTAACTCTTTCTTCGGTTTTTGTAGAATAAAAGTAGTATAAATAAAAAAAGGAAAAGAAAAAAATAAAGGTAGTTGTCAAAGTCTTAAACCACAGACCTAATAGTTAAAAGATAACTACTTAAACAACTCAACCCCATATACTTTAATAATTCTACTAATTTTTTTTTTAAATTTAAATAATGTCACTTTACTGCCCTGACACCCCCTTCCCTTCGCCACTGCTATTGGCCAAAATTTGAAACATGATTTTTACAAAAATATTCCAATTCTTTCATGTTCAAATGAAAAAATTCGATAATTCTTGACATGCATTAGTAGTTTAGTCTCTATCTCGGCCATTTAACTTCAATAGCATTGTTACTTGGATTAAGAAAATGAATATAAAAAGAATATAGAATAAAACGGACTTAAATTATAGAAAAAATAAATTAAATAGAACAAAACATTATTGTTAAGTGAAAACACAAATTCTTGTGAGAGACGGTCTCTTTGAAAAATCATTTTTAATTGGGTCAATCTATTATATATTTTTTAAAATACTTGTAATATGCATTAAGAAAGATGTATGTAGATATTTAAAATATTGAAAGTAGACATTAAAAATACGATAAGTAAGCATTAAGAATAATATAAGTAGGTATTAAGAATACAGCAAGTAGATATTAATCTTTAATAAATTAGATTTAAGAGTAGGTGAATTGAAATGACTTTAGTTTAGTATTAGTGGGTCAAGAAACTTCCGGGAAGTTATTTGAGGAAAAGCTTGACTTGTAAGTTATAATGGTAGCTCAAACCCAGCCACGATGTTTGAAACATGCATGGTTTTTGTAAGTACTCAGACACCTTTTGAGGGAATCTGTAAACCTCGGTCAGCTATAACACTTTTATTTTCAGTCATGCTATCCTCATCATCAACTAACATATCTAGTTTATATTTAGTCTCTCTATTAATACTTTTATGCTTTAAATTATGATTTATTCAATGGTCAATTTTTATACTAAATATCTTTATTATTTCAAATTTAAAAATTATCAAATTTTAATACTCTCTCCTATTCATCTTAGGTGTCCCATTAACTTTTGAGACACTATTTATTTATCACTCTTAAATTGCATTTTATTATTAATCTATAAGTTAAAACATAGTCATGTAGGATCTTATTTGATTCGTTTTGATGTAAAGATTATTAATATCAATTTTTTATAATTTTTATTTATACATAACTCGATATATTAAGGATTGAATAAGTGTATTGAATAGAGTGCATAAAGTAAATGGGACACTTAAGATGAATAGGAGGGAGTATATATTAACTCTAGGCATAAAAAATATATATAATCAGATTTTTTATTACTTTTTATGCATATACTAGTAACAATTTATGATCAAATTTTGTTTGTAAGTAATGTATAAAATTTATGGAGGTCATAAATATTGAGTGTGGACAATAGACTTGCAATCAAAAACAAAGTAAGTTTCGTATGAAAAATTAAATTATTCCACGTACGTAAAAAATATTGTACATATTGCCTAATATTCTTTCCTTTTCTACCAAAATCATTGACACGATGGAAAAGATGCGTAATTACTGGACATCATACAATCTACTAGTAATTCATAATCACTTTAACTTGTTACTATTTATAATGTATTTTGAAAGTACTTTATGTCAAGTGTCATATTTATTACAATGTTTGGTTATTATTTTAAAAATCATCTTTTACTGCAATTTAAATTATCAATGAAGAGTTTTATTTAAAGTGGTTTTAATTGTAATAGAATTATTTGCATTGATATAGACTATATAAATTCGTATTCATATTAACATTAATAATGTCTTTTGTAGCTTGATAAGAGAATATAACTCATAAATTAATCTAAGCTAATTAATGTCAAGTAATTTTTTTAATCACTCCCTTCACATTCCCTAATACAGTGCACTATAAATTAAGAGTTTACAAAATAAGACTAAAAGTTTGATAAATAAAGTTGCAGTAGTATACATTTGAAGTTTCTCATGCAATCTTCTTATAGTTTATAAATTTTCAATAAAGGAATCATCGAAAATACCATTAGCATGTATTACACAAACAAAACACACATATAGCAACATCATATGGTACGATGGTAGATTTTTCAACTACTACTACTTTCATTGGTCATAAAAAAAATACAAGTTATTGTAATTTATGTATTATATTCCTTTTCAAGATATAAATCTAGCATCTGATTAAGAGGTAGTATCTAATCATATTGTTATTCAATTGCATCAGTGTGATAACATCATTAGCACTTTAATTAAGTATTATTATATATTAGGATTACACTTAGTATAAATTTGCTAATGCTTAATGATTATTATCATGCATTATTTGGAAGTGGTGAAAGGTTCTACTTGAGTACTTTGCTAAATTTTGTCAAAGGTCTTACATTTTATTAACCCAAACGATCTATAAAAAACAAAAATGAACCTACACCGTGCATGGCACAGGTATAATCCTAGTTTATTTGAAGCAAGATTTTTTACATATTGTTACCACAACAGTACTCAAATTATTTAAAGGGTAGTGGCGGATTTATCGTACTGTCGATGAGGTCAGTTAACATCACTTAAATCAAAAATAAAATCAAACATTACATGTGAATATACCTTCTTAGATGAGTTGGTTAGTCTTTTCTCTTTCATATATGTGGCCACTGACCAAAACCCAATAAGTGTGTCTTACTTAAATTGACATTAGTTTTTTTTTTTTTTTCTGAATTTGCGACTGATGAAGGAAAATAGATAAGGAAATAGAGATTATTGCACACAATTTGATCACTTAATTATAAATGTTAATTAAAATGTGTGGATGAAAATTAATAAAATAATATGAGTAAATCTTAATTATCATAAATCAAAACGGGATCGGACATCGTTAGTAGTAAGTGTAAGATGATGATAAGGATAGCTAGAGGGAGAACAAGGTATCTCTAGCTTTTTATTGCGAGGTTTCCTCGATTCAATGGCACCTATCAATTAAAATAATACTTTGTAAGATTTTGACATTTTGAAAGAAGTATAATCAACTAGTATACAATTTCATATTACAAAATAAGTAATTTGTTTAAATTTGATTAAAATATTATCTAAAAATTATTAAATTTGTAAATTTATAAATATTATAAATTAAATTTCAACAAAAATAATTAATCAATAAAATCAACTAATAAAGAAACAACTTAATTAAGACACGTGTCACACTATCATTATAAATTTTTCTACCTTTTTTTTATATTGACAAGGAAACTTTTGTTATCTGACTTATATTTAAGGAAACAATTAATTCATTAAAACACGAAATTTTGTTGGTTGACTAAAATTATAGGTGATGATCTATTGAAATACTATATTTTTTATATAAACCAAAAAAATACATGAAATTTTTTATTTTAACATAGATAATAAATCATTATCACATAATAAATAAGCTCACTAATTTGGCTATTTTTTAAACTAAATCCTACCTCCTATCTATCATAATTAAAGACTTTTAAATTTTATTTATCTTAATCATCAATAATTACTTAATATTATTATATAATAAATTATTTATTCACTATCATAATGATAATATCATACTAACAAACACAAAGATTTATAATTAAGTTTATGTTGTAAATGAATTAATTTTATAAAATAATATCACAATCCATATAAGTAAATATTTATAAAATCTGTATTTTACACAGAAATCTATTTAATTGTAATCTAAACCTATACACCTAATGCATAAATTATAAAATCGAATATTAAAACTCAAAATATGTTAACAAGGTTAAGAAAAGGAGGAAGAATGTAGTGGAAGCAAAAAGACTTGACAATGCGAGGACGCGCTTAGCTTCAACGTGGGGGACTTAACAACTTCGCGGCAGTCGCACTAGTGTGAACGTTAACCAAATCTAGAAAACCTTTTTTTTTTATTTAATTTTTTCACATGACACAAAAAATATGACTATTTCCCGATTGGCATGCCGCTGATGACTCCATTTTATGATTGGTCTTCCAATGCCACCTGATTTTATGTATTTCATATTAGCAAAGGCCTTATGTAATCAATTTTTCTACATTTAAATTTCTTACTCTACTAGAATAGTGGTGTTCTAGATCAACTCATTCTAGTATAATACCTTATCACTAATGACGTCTACACTATGCAATATCTTCTTATTCAACCAACAATATACCTAAATATTATTTAATATACATTTTACTTTTACCCAATTTAATGTTTTATTTTAATTATTAATATATATATATATATATATATATATATATATATATATATATATATTTAAATACGCACATTTAAAAATTATAAAAATTATTATTATAAAAGTATACGATTAGACAATTCAAACATGATTCTACTTTACCATATTTTATCTCATAAATTAATTACAATATATAAAATAAGTTTGAGCGACGAGTAATGCCAATAACTGTAATTAGCAAGTATTTGAGACGGAGGAATTACTTATATATATGAGTATTATAGAGTAGTATATATACTAGGTAAATTAAATACTTATGTCATGTATAGAATTTTTTAAATATAAATCTTATTTATTTATTTTTCAATGATAAAGTAATGGATATAGATACTCATCATCCACCTATTTAATTTATACATTAATATTTTCAATTGATTTAATTTTAAACTCTTTAAACTTTTTATATAAAAGTGTCTCAATTAGTTATAGTTACATCTAATCACAAACATTTCAAATAACAGACTTTTTAATTAGTGTAAATGAATATTTTAAATTGATATATTCATATATTATCATTCAGATTAATCTTATAAAACAAATTCTTAGAAATTTATGGATACTAAGTGAGTTGACCATAAAATCAATAAAAATTTAAAATTAAAGTGAATAGACCAAAAATAAAAATAGAAAGTTATTGGCATTAGAGCTGATCATTGACGGGTTGCCTATCAGGCCCATCACACTCGAATCGAAAAATAAATGGGTTTGAACAATATTTTTAAAAACTGTTCATCATAGTATGGGTGAGCTAACTTGGAATGAAAGAGTATTAATAATGATGTTAAAAAATAAAAAATTCAATAAAATAAATATTTTAAATCAACAATAAGTTAATATTACACCATAAAGACAACTCAAAGAGTATTTTAATGTTTCAGTATGTAATATAATGCATATTCGAAATAAATTAATTAGGCAATAAAATAATTTTACTATACCTAAAAATGATGTGTAATGACTAGGCAATAACAATAACATGTTAAGAATTTAAATTTTAAAGATACATCTAAATTATTTATTTTTATTGTTTAGTATTTTTTATATTATTTTTTATATTATTTTCCAACTCAATTAACCTTTTCAATCATTTTTACATAAAAAAAAACCCTAATGTTATTATTAAAAGGTAAAAATTAAAATAATAGAAGTAGTAGTAGGAGTATATTTAATTATTTTTCATATTCATAATACAAAACCCTCCACTAGACTCAAAACTCCAAGTCAAACACGTAAATTAGCGAGCAAAGCAGAAAAGTAGGTATCTCCCTCAGCCGCAATCTTATAAATACTCCTAGCTGTAACCCCCAGCATAAACATTCAAAATTTCGTACTCATTCCAATCAAGCTTCTCTCTCTAAAACACTCTAACTTTTAACTTTAATACTCCTATTTTATTTACGATTCATTCTTTCTCTCTCTAAGAAAACCTAAAACGTGATGAACACTCAAACGACCACCATAGCTAGATTTCCGGCAATTAGAGGAGCCGCTGAAGAAATCGAGACTTTTGCGATGGCAAATTGTCTTATGTTGCTTTCTTCTCAACAAAATTCCGCCATTAATTCTACCGCCATGGCTGATAATGAAGTTGGTCGTATGTTCTCTTGCAAGACTTGTGGTAAGAAGTTTTCATCCTTTCAAGCTCTCGGAGGTCATCGTGCGAGTCATAAGAAGATAAAACCGGCGAATTCCGGTGAGGTTTCCGGTGAATTGAATATTCCGACGAAACCTAAAATTCATGCGTGTTCGATTTGTGGTGTTGAGTTTCCGATCGGTCAAGCTCTTGGAGGTCATATGAGGCGTCATAGAGGATTACTCTCCGGTGGAGATGGTGGATCCGCGGTGGTAAGTGATGTGACGTCTGATGGAAGTTTCCAGAATAGTGAGGGTAGTCATATTGTTGATAATAAAAAGAGGAAATCAAACGACGTCGTTGCGGAAGTTCCGATTTTGAAGAAAGCGACTAGCTGTAAAAGAGTTTGTTTGGATTTGAGTTTGAGTTTATGGAATAAAGAAGAAGAGCATGGTGATCATAGCGAGGTTGAAGAAGGCATTGTTGATCAAGATGAAGAAGATTTTTTGAAGCTGAAATTATGAATATACGATGAGTAATTGATTTACTGACTGATTTATGATTATGATTAATTGTTCTTTGATTTGTTGAATCATTCTCATGTATAGAAATCATGTATCTATTTATAATTAATTGGATTTTTTAGGAGGGTATATTTTGATTAGTAAGATAAATTAATTAGTATGGAATATTGATGATCAGACGGTACGCGGTAGATTTTGCCTTTGATTTTGATTAGGAAATATATATTTGGTAGGATATTTATTTATTTTAGGAGGATGCATTAATTTCTAAGATATGAATATATATATATATATATATGTATGCTATTAATTTGTATAATTAGGCTATTTATTCTATATATAAGATGCATTTTACAGTGAAATTGTCTCGTATAAAAATTTGACCTTTCCTATAAATGATACATAACAGACAGAATAAGCAAATCCTAGCTACAAAGCCTATAATATTAAAGTAGTATAGAACTGGCCCAAATACATAATCTCTAAAACTCCTTAAAGTTGGAGTAGAGATTTCAAATGATCAATTTAGGAAAAAAAGAACTGAACTTTCCCTAAAGCATACAATCAAAATATCTACATGAGCACTCGCGGTCAAGGGTAAATAAGAAAGATGTTTAAAATGGACCCGTAATTTTGATAATTATGTAATCAAATTTGATTTTGATCCAGACACAAGATTCAAATCAAATTTGACTTTGATAATTATGTAAAAATCGATATAGACACAAGATTCAACTTTCAACCGACTTGAAATGCATGACTCAAAATCGACCCAATTATGACCTGAATGAATACATTTAAGAAAAACTATTGATACCATTTTAAAAAACACATTGCATAAAATGAGAAGCAATTTCGATATGTTTGATATATTCATGGAACTTTGGATTTTATGCTCTGTGTAGAATGAATTGATGCCATTTCAAATAATATATATATAGCATAAAATGACAATCAATGTCGATATGTTTGATACATTTATAAATCTGTGGATTTTACGCAAAGTATAGAAGGAATTGATTATTGCGTAATAAAAAGATATGGACATAAGATGATGCACCCCCACATTATCAAGCGTAATGTCGAGCCATTAATGTTCACAAGTCACAACGGTCATGGACGTGTATGCAGCTTTAGGAGGCTCACTCAATCTTCACATTTATTTATCATATATTTTGGAAATTTTTTTTCCCGAATACCGGCTAGATTAAAGAAAAAAAGAGCAGCAACACGAATTGAGTCGAGGACTTTACCTAGAAAAAGTATATACTCCAACTATAACAACATCTCATTCTCTATTTAAACGTTTTTTATTTTATTAGTTGATAATACATGACACCACATGTACAATTGCTTATATTTTAAGTTTTTTATATAAATTTTATATACATGAACCTATATTTTCTATTCGCTTTACATCCATCAACTCAATCTTTCTATTAATTTCATCCTTACACTCTTTTCACTTAATTTTACGTCTCATTTATATAACCCAATAATATTTTACAAAAGAGACATTAAGCAAACTATCTAAAACTAGAAAAGTTGTATCTCCGAAAAGTAAATTATTGGAAAAACCAAAAACCAACACATACTAAATTGGGGAAGATCAAAGATGACAAACTCCTCCTATTCTTTGTTTAAGCGTGTTAGACCAAATTACACAACATTGGTATGCTGTATATATTAGGCATGATTTTAGTTAGTAAATTGACCAATAATCTATATTGTAATCAATAGAAGCTACAAACTGCAGTACAAATTAATTTTATTATATTAGTAAATTCCACATTCTCATTTTATCTGCAAATAATACTTCCTTAGATCCATTATACTTGTTATATGTAATTTTTTTTATGCAATTCAATGCATTATTTTAATCATTTGTATATTGAATTATGCAACTAAAACTTATAAAAAGTAAATATCATAGAAATATGTAACTAGACGTACAATTTAAACAAGATATTACTTGAGCATATTTTTTCTTACACGTTAAGCGCAATATATAAAATAAGCTTGAATGATAAAATATATCAATAACCGTAATATGACAGCTACTTCAGAAAGAAGAAAGTATATAACTATCATATTAAGCCAAAAGGGTAAATTCTTTTCAATCATGTTTCAAAAAGTTAAAGAAAACAGGGCGAAGCCGGCCAGGATTTTAAATTAGAGGGCTCAATAGTCGATATACTAGAAATTATTTATCAGGGTCGGTTATTACGCTATCTGGGGTTGCCGACCGCCTATAGCCCCCAGAAAAAAAGAGGCCTCAAATATTAAATAGTGTTATTCAGGCTCGGTTATAAGCAACACTTTTTAAGTAATTTGTTTAATTTGTAAACTTTTTTATATTTGAAATAATATAATGTTACAAACATTTTATCTTAATTTATTTTCTGTGGAAAATTTTTTATCTTTAGTTATAATAAAAGGTTCTATTTTAAAAGACATCGTAAAAATAAATAGGACCTTCAAAATCTTTGCTTTGTCCCTATTATTTATTATATAAAAATTAGTTAAATTATGAAATTTTCAAAATCATATAGAATTAAATGAATTTGGATCAAAGTAAGATTTATATTCAACAAATAGAGTTGAAGTTTTCAAATAATTATCCCTTTTGAAAAGCCAAGTGTTTTTGACTCCATTATTCTCCTATATTAAGTCTTGAAAAATATCATTAAAATTAATTATAGCAAAAATATAACACACACTAAAAGGATGAATGAAAATTGCGAAAGATATAGTGTAATGACATTATAATATAAATTTATTAGTTTGTTAACAAATAATAGTTTGAATTAGGATTTGATCCCTTAACCTTATGTGATAAGTACAATTATTTGCTCTTATTTATATCATTTTAAACTCCTTAATGATGATCATTGTTACTAATTCCGTGCTTATTTTGAAGATTTATGCTACTTTATCGATTTTGGATATTCATGTTGATTTTGAACGGTTTTGATCGTTTTAGCATAATTCTTATGGTTTTAATGATGAGAGTTTACTAAGAAGATTATTGCTCGTTTGAAGATGTTTTACAATGAAGATGGGCAAAAGAGTAGAAAAGTGTTTAAAATACAAAGTTTTGAGGTGAAATTTGATATATGCTCACTCTTTTGGTCATAACTTTTGATAAAAAGATTGTATTCATACGAAGTTTACGGCATTGAAAAGTAGACTTCAAGAGCTTTCCAACGGTATATTATATGTCCAATTTCAACAATTGAGCGAGAAATAGCGGTTGTTTAAAGTTCGCTAGTCAAAAGCAAAGCAACAAGTTTTCGTTCACTATTTTAGTGGTTTTATTTATTTTAGTTTTATTCTATTGTAAGCAATCAGTTATTTTTGGGGAGATTGCTCCCCAAGTAACCTTAGATTATAAATAGGCATTAGTTAATTTAATTTTTTTTTTTTTGCTTTTAGTGCCCTAGATGCCCTAATGCTTTAGTTGTCAATTTTTAGTTTTATTTTTCAGATTCTCTCTTTTTTTCTTCTTTGAGAGCTTTCATTGTTGAAAAACTCATTGTTATGTTTATTTTTATTGCAATTTATATTTATGTTCTTCTCGATTAGAAAGTGTTCTTGCTTTATTACTTTATTACTTGTCTTTTTACATTAAATTATTCATTATTTTCATGTGTAGTATTTTAATTAGTTTTTCTTTCATCATTAATTGCATGTTTATCACCATATCTAGTGAGTAGTTTTCTTCTCTAGGGTTAAGTAATAAACCCTAATTCGAAGCATGGAATGATATTTTATCGATTAATTGTGTGAAATTTGGGTCTATGATTAAATCTATGCTTAATGAATCTTAGTTTAAATATCTTTATTAACTTTTTCAATAAAACAAAAGTTTGAGATTAAGATTAATTTAGGATTGACATATATTTAAGTTAAATTTCTATTAGTTTAGCCAATAAAATGAAAGTTTGAGGATTAACACTAGTAAGGTCTTAAACCAATATTGATCAATAGAGCGGAAGCTTGAGATTAATTATATCACGTTTAATTATGCTAAAGACTCAAATTGATACAATTATGAGAGTAATTGATTCCCATGTTAGAATTAGGTGATTCTCGATGCCCTAGATTTGTCATATTATTATCATCGTCTTCATATTAATTATCGTCTTAGCTTAAATTATTAGTTTTATTTGCATCAATTTAGTTATTGCTTACAGTAGTGTTAGTTTCTCAATCCAACTATTTGTTGATCTGTGTCTTGTAATCATAATCAAACAAATTAGTTAACTCGCTTCCCTGAGTTCGACCCATATTGCTACACGTACACCGTGCGCTTGCGGTAATTTAAAATTTGCACATCATTATGTTATAAATGTGTTACTCTAACCATTAAGCTATAGTATTTTTTGTTATTTTTTTGTACACTTTGAACTATAAATCATATACTTCCTCCGTTCCATATTAATTGTACCAAACCAACTTTTGCGCTATTCATCATTCTATGGTAATTTATATATTTCAGTTATTATACGAGAAAGAAACTTAGTCATGTGGGACTTGTTTTATTTTTCTCGTCGCATATTTTCATAATATCAAATTTTTATAATTTTTTGTTAAATATAACTCTAGATACAAACGATCCGACAAACGCATTGGATTGCGCAAAATAGTGTTTGATGCAAGTATTTTGGGAAGTATTAGTAAGGGGGCTAAAACTAAATATATAAAGAATCGCATTTATTTTCGGACAAGGGGGACGGGCCTCCCCGTCCCCATGTAGCTTCGCCTCTTAGGTATACATTTTCTTTTTGAAAAACGATAAGTTGAGTGTTAATTTAATGTCATGCAAAACAATTAGGAAAAATTTTTGGGAATAATTCAACTTATTTTTCATTACCTGTCAATGTGATACCCCGAATTTAGCATGAAAAACGATTGATATACTACTTATATCAACAAAGTGCATTTTTTTTTCTAGGGAGCCCATTTGCTAAGAACTCCATAGTTAAGCATGCTTGGTGGGGAGCAAACTCAGGATGGGTGACCTCCTAGTAAGTTTTCTCGGGTGCGCACGAGTGAGGCTAAAGTGCGCTGGAAAGACTTGTGTTGGTTTGTGGGGCTAGTCTACAGTCTCCATGAGTAGTCACCAGCGGTCCAAGAGGCCAGGGTGTTACAGTCAATAATCTTACATTTTGAAATTTTTTAAAAATCCTACCGTTGCTTTCAGTTTGTTGCCAATGGACCCTTCAAAGAAATGACCTGCTATATCAGGTTACTTCTCATCTTCTTCCTTCTTTATAATAATTCAATCTATTTTCCACTACCTGCCAATAATCTCACCTTTAAAATTTTGTTCAATAATCCAACCTTTGCTTTCTATTTGTTGCCAATGGACCCTTTAAAAAGCTAAATGAAATTGTTATTGTTTCCCAAGCTTATGAAGTTGATCATTGCATAAATAGTAATTGTCTTTACATACATATCCAGTCAACTAGGGGTGTTCAAATATCTGACCCGCTTGACCCGACTTGCCGATCCGCTTGACCCGACCTATTGACCCACATCCTATATGGTGGGTCAATTTTTTTAAAAAAATAATATAATTCAAATCTTGTTACCCGACCCACCTTAACCAGGTTGGGTCATGGGCCACAAAATACATTGAGTCGTACCTACCGACCCGTTATATATTATCTTTATCAAGTTGAAATTTACACGTTAAAATTTTATAATCAATATAATTATAAAAAATTAATAATAGTCGTAAGTTTTTCACTTCCCTTCAAAGTAAAATACCCCTTTAAATCAGTGGCAAAAAAAAATTGTGTGTTTTAAAAACTTTTGGAATTTTTGATAATAATTGAAGAGAGATTGTGTTAAAGAAATTAAAAAGACTTAACATGTATGGATGAGATATGTTGGATTATTATAAAGTAGTGGCAAAGAAAAATTGAGTATTTAGCTTTTTAAAGAGTCCATTGGCAACAAAATGAAAACAAAAGTTGGATTATTAAAAAAAATTAAAAGGGAGGATCATTGGCAGGTAATGGAAAATAAGTTAGATTATGTTAAAGAAGGAGAAGAAGAGAGGTAACCTGATATAGCAGCTTATTTTCTAAAGGGTACATTAGCAACAAACTGAAAATAAAGGTTGGATTATAAAAAAAATTTCAAAAGGTGGAATTATTCACAACAATTTTTTCAAAAAATTAATGTAATAACTGATATCATCTCATTTAAATAATCTTATTCATTTTCTCATTCAATTTCAAAGAACTTTTTTATTTTGCAACTAAAATGCTACTTGTGTAGCAGACCGTGAACATGTGAAAATAAAACAAGAAAACAAAAGAAAATACTTCAATATATCTTAAACAATAGATAATAATTTTTTATTTAGATTTATATTAGAGAAATCCTAAATACAAAGGAGAAAAGAAATAAATACTTCCTTTAAATAGTGAGGATTAAATTCAGATTACAAGGAAGAAAAGAAAAGTGTTTAATTATGAAAAATATTTTTTAAAAATAAATAAAATAATACTTTTTTATATGTGATTTTTAATAAAGATATGATATTTTTAAAAGTCAGTGCTTATGTACACTACCGAAAATTCTAAGATACCGATCTTCCTAAAACATCATTTCCTCCCAACTACAGTGCTTGGGAATGTAAAACGGAAATATGGTTGAGATACAAAGAATTTCATTGAATTCCTAGCACAAGGAAATTAGAACGATGTAAGAAAAACTTAAATAGAAAGAGAAACGGAAAAATACAATCGAAGATTGTAAGTTTTGTATGTAATGTGCAAGAGAGGAGAAGAATTCAGAAAATTGCATGTGATTAATAACCCACACAAGCCTTCTATATTTATAGAAGAGCTTATACCATTCACCAAATAACATGTCATTTCATGAAACGCAACATCGATTCACGAACCAATGTCGACTTTCAAACAATTCATCCTAATATATTTGATTAATATAATCATATTAACTGTAGGTAGTTATATTATAACAAACAAAACGGATAAACAAATTTGCAAAAAAAACCCCACGCGAAATTGCAATACTCGCGGGCTGTGAGGCGCTACCTGATGTAACTACAAAACAGAAGCTTTTCTTCGTATACTCGCAATCTGCGAGTCGTTTCACGATCCGCGGATACTACATTTGCTCAAAACAAAAACTTTGCAATTTCGGGATACTTAACTTAATTAATTTAATTAATTATTTTAGTTGATTTAATTAATTATTATTTTTAATAATCATTATACACTCTAAATGACAACAGTATATTATTTTAGTGCATGGATTTTTTTGGGGATCTTTTTTTTATCACAATTCACAACCCTTCTGCCCTCTCCTTCAAGGAAGTTTAGGTATAATTTGTTAAGTCATCTACCATTTTTCTCTCTTAAAGGGGTTTTTTAACCCAAAAAAAAAAAATTGACCTCATTAGAGAAAAAATCGGCTAAGAGGCTTCCTGAACTTGTACAAAAGGTCCACTAAATTCCACTTTTCTTTCCTATTAAAAAAGCAACCCAAATACAAAAAAAAACCTAATTTTACAATAACCTCTTCTATGTCCAAAAAAAAATTAGTGCTCTCACTATTTAACATGAATCAAGTATTCAAGTGTAAAGTTTCCAGTTACTATTTGTTTTGTTGACAAATTCGGAGAATAGGTTTAGAAAGATTTCTTACCCCTCTAACTTCACCTCTTTTCAAGATCACGTGATTTCTCTATGATATGCAATTCGAAATAACTATTAATTCAGGGGCGAATTTAAAATATTAGTATAGAGTGATTTAAACCTGCATCTTTACATGTAGAAAAAATCAGTTAGATTATTATTCTTCAGTGTTATATGTTACACAACTCAATATTAATAAGGTTTTTAATCAAATAAACTGTATCATGACCAAGATTCGCTCGATCTACTATGGTAGTGTAAGTGTACAACTTTGCCTAATCTTAGGTAGCATAAGAGCAATTCTACCACTTCAACATTCTATCTTTCCCTCCTTATCCTTGTTCTTGAAACAATATGTAAAAGTGCAGTATAGAATACAAATCTAAGTCCATATACACCCCATGTATGCCTCCTCTTACCAAAAATCATTACAAGAGCATTCACCATCCCTAAAATGGTGAAAGCGATTCCTATCTCTCACAATAATTTTGCGATTAAAAGCCTTCGAAATCAGTTTACTTGCTTGGTGACAATCTCTACACACTCTCAAATTCTTCGATATTCGAATGGTTTGCCCCGGTTTGGCCTTTAAAAGCCCATACGCAATCGCAAGCTTTTCACTATGATAGTTCAACGGATTTTCTTTTTCCTCCTCGACAATGTCTTGTAACACCTCGTCTGTGTCAGGCACGTATCCAAGACATCTTATTCTATCTAACATCTCATCGAGCTTGCAATAAATTTCGTTACTTTCGGGATGAGCTCTTCCTCCAGCAACGAATTCACTAACAATGCCCTCCATTTCGATAACTGAAATACCAGGAGTTTTCTTCACTCCTCTATCGTTCATTAACTTTCTAATGTTTGCAACTTCTTCCCATTTGCCTGCGGACGCATAGAGGTTAGCTAACAGAACATACCGGCCACTGTTATAAGGATCTAACTCGATTAATCTCTTTCCGAATTTCACTCCTAGCTCGATGTTTCCATGAATTTTACAGGCACCAACAAGAGCACCCAACACCCTTGCATCAGCTTCCATGGGCATTTCTTCTTCAACGACCTTTGTGGCCTCGTCTAGCAGTCCTACTCTACCTAATAAATCAACCAAGCACCCGAAATGCTCCACTCTTGGTTTAAGTCCATGGACTCGACTCATATGCTTGAAGTAATAACGTCCTGTTTCAACCAACCCTGAATGAGCACAAGCATTGAGAACATTCAAGAAAGTGATGCTATCAGATGCAACCCCCCCTCTCTCCATAGCCTTGAAAAGCTCTATAGCAGCCTCTCCTCTTCCGTGCATTGCAAATCCGCCAATCATGCAGTTCCATGTCGAAATCCCCTTAGATTGCAACCCATCAAAAACTTCGAAAGCCTTTTCCAAGCATCCACACTTGCAATACCAATCGATAACTGTCGTTGCAAGTTTTGTGTCCATCTCTATTTCATTCCTCTTGATGTATCCATGTATCCACTCTCCTTGCTCCAAAGCTCCTAACTTTGAACAAGCAGATAACATACTAGCTATGACATAAGTATCCAATTCTATGTTTTTGGTCCGCATCTCATTGAACAAAGCAAACGCTTCATTGAAAAGGTTGTGCTGCACATATGTTGCAATCATTGAGCTCCAAGCAGCAGAGTTTCTGTTAGGCATTGTCCTAAAAACCTCACTAGCATCCTTTACAAGACCCAATCGAGAATACCCACTAATCAAGGTAGTCCAAGAAACAGCATCTCTTTGTGGCATCTTATCAAAAACTCGACGAGCTTCCTCCATGCAGCCAAAACTCACATACATATAAACCAAATTATTCTGGCAAATCCCATCATCTAAAAAGCCAAATTTTATAGCATAAGCATGAATTTGCAAGCCTTGCTCAACCCAATTATCAATGCAACAAGCTCTAACAAGAGAAGGGAATGTAAAGCTGTTGGGCAAAACAGAATGATGCAACATTCTCAGATATAAAATCAAGCATTCTCTCGCCAAATAACACTGTAAGTATCCCCTAATTAGAGTGTTGTAAATGAAAGTATCTGGGTGAGAAATTTTATCGAACAGTTTGTGGGCATAGCTCAAATCACCATGATCTGATAATGCACAAAACTTAATACCTCTTCCCATGATATTGTTGTCGGATGAAAGGCCAAGGCGGATGATTTGGGAATGAAACTGCTTGAGTTCCGCCATGGAAGAGCATTTATCTAGACCTTGAACTGGGTTTAAATGGTGGGACAAAGACAATGACGTAGTTACAGCTGGAGAAGAAAGGGAAATAGGAATCATCTCTTGGTGTTAGTCTGGTTTTATGCATTAATGTAACTGATAGATTGATGATCATGACAACTGACAAGTAAATTGTAGCCTGGTCAGGTCATGTTTGGATAAGTTGCTGAGGAGTAGTATCACAGAAATTAACTACCTCCACAGGTTGGAATTTTAGTATTTGTAGCCTGTACGAGTAAATTTCATCATGAAAACTTTAATTTTTACCCTTGATTCCCCTTTAAATGGCACAAAAATAATGAAATTAAATTAGGTAAATTAATTTCTTATCGTTTTGTAATTTAATCGAACAATAAAACATAAATTTAATTTTATGTGTACTTTTGAAGTTTTTGCACTTTATTAATGGTATTCCTAAATTTTTTCGATTATCAATGATATCCCCATGTTATTGAGCGTTTAACAACCGTAAAATTTTCTAATTTTTCAGTCCAAAATTATTCAAATTTGTTAACTTTTTTTTATTTTTCTTTAATTTTTCAATTTAAAACATAAAAAAAAAACATTATTTTCCTACCACCTCCCTCAACTTCTTCTCCAACCTATAGTATGGTGTTTCAGCATCAAGTTTTGATATTGCAATTGGTTCTCTCTCTCCTTGACTTATTAGAGTTTTCAATTTTCAAATGTAAAAAATATTCAAAACATATTGTTTCCCAGTAAGTGACAACAGTAATTTATGTCGATAATAAAGTATTATAAGTATGGCAATAGAAGAATTATTATAGTAAGAACGGAGTATACAGCAATCAAATTAAATACAATTGCCACCCACAACCACATCCTCGTTTAGAATAACAAACACAAATTGAATTGAATCTTTATGAATGATGCAGCAATTTGCAATAAGTTAGGGCTCTGTGTGGCTTGAACAAAAACTATTGAGGTTAAAGAAAAATAGTCTGCTACAGAAAAAAATTACTAGTAAATAACAAACTATCTTTCGCACACCAAAACAAATTCAAAAAAAGAATGATGGGAACAAATATTACAAGCATCCATCATATTGTCATCACAATCAGATTTTGCACACAATATTTCCACAGGCACAATGCCAGGACCAATCAAAAGTTGGTTGTTCCTTACGAACCGCAGCATGCTGATTTTGCGGCTGCTTGAGTGCCTGATTGGTCAGTAGCTTTGATTGTAATTGCTGGTTGAGCCTGCAATCGACATTTATATACTTGAGGCAACCAGAAATGAAAGCCCATAAAAAGAAATACTGTAAGATCGGGATTTTACCTCCTGCCTAGTATCAGAGTCTGCAAGTCTTTGCTTGATGTCCCTCCCTATGGAGAAGAAAACTTCCTCTACGTTAAGATTTGTCTTTGCACTCTGCAGAGATAAAAATACATGTTCAAATCTTGTTAATAGAAATCAGCGTAGTATGTAGTAACTCCCAGAGCTGGCAATTTCTATACAGGTCCATGACGAACAATCGGATTTGACCAAGATGTAAATATATCAAGCATTATGACAGAAGCCCTACCTATATGCCAGAACTGCCAGCTCTTGGATAAACAGTGCGCAAACAAATATCAGAGCACTTACAGTTTCAAAAAACTTAATCCCATATTCATCAGCTAGAGCCTGTCCACTGGCTGTCGGCACAGCCTGAAGAAATGTAAGAGAATAAAATCATTGACATATACAACCCTGGCAGGTTTGATCCGTAAGCCAAGCAATCACAACCGAAGGGTGAAACATGCAAGTTGAAATACTAAAGCCAAAATCACCCCTTACCCTTTTACTCTCATCCATGTCAGCTTTGTTCCCTACCAGAATCTTGTTCACGTTATCAGAAGCATGTTGCTCAATGTTGCGTATCCAATTTCTGATGTCTGGAAAGCAGAGGCAAAATATAAGAAATGCCCAGAGTAGAAGATTGATCTATTTCGAAAACACCACTTAATTGGAGAGGAAAAATCTTTCAGAACCAAGAACTCAGTTAAAAACAGCTGCAAGACTTTCAGGCCTCAGCAATACCATACTAACATGTCCATTTCACCATCATCTTCCCATTGATTTGAAACGGTTATTAAAGCAAGTGTGAGGACCACATGATATAGTGATCCTCATGTGCTTTTAATGAAGATTTTATTGGGAGGAAAGTATACAGATTACAGACCACATGAATAATGATTAATGACTCCCATGACCCATGTGAGATTATTCAACATAAAATGATTAAAAAAAATCATCCAATATGAAAATGGGAAGTTGTTAGTTAATTAACCCAAAATAGGAATGGGAACTTGATGTTGAAATGGAGGGAGTATACACTTTTTTAGAAGGCAAGCCATAGGTTTATCCACAAACTTCGAGAAGACCTCACAAGAAGCAGGGATTTCAAATGTAAGGTCTCAATCTCAAGAGTATAAAGTAATGTGAGAGACATACTGTTAAATGATGACTCGTCAGTAACATCATACACCAACAGAATACCCATGGCTCCACGATAATAAGCTGATATGACAAAAGCAAAAGTTTATTACAAGAGTGTAAATAGAAATATATTTTTGACACATAATTCCATAAGATAAATCAGCAGACAACTAGCGTTATTTTTAACTTCTATGGACACGCAAGAATCCAGACTCACAAACCCTAGCAGATTCCACACAAGTGAAATACTGAATATACCTGTTGTAATAGTCCTAAACCGTTCTTGACCAGCAGTATCCCATATCTGAAGTTTAATCCTCTTGCCATCAAGCTCTATGGTCCGAATTTTAAAATCAATACTGCACAAGAAATAACATTAGTGCTAAGTCAAGTATTCATAATGACTGAGTAATCAAGTAACAAAAAAACAATAAATATACCCAATAGTTGTGATAAAACTCGTTGTAAAGGAACCATCGGAGAATCGCAGGAGGAGACAACTCTTACCCACACCTAAGAATGCAGTTCACTTGGTTACACTCCATTCATAACAATAAGAACAAAAGATTATTTTCATACAAAATTGGCACAAGTTCAACAGTTCAAAGAGCAGACAACAGAGCATGAAGTTTTTCAATTCATAAAACATTATTGTAATTAATGCTAAGTACAAAAAAAGCACATCGGAAAAACTTCAGATCTAGTCCCTGAGTCCTCACAATTAAGACTCTCGGGGGATGTTTGCTAAACGTGAATGAGAATTGTGAGACCAAAAAGTGAAACTTGGATAAGACTTTGGGAGGAAATATAAGAAAAATTGCCCTATGTCTTTGTTTAGTATGATATGGTAGTGGTTACGAGTTAGGAACATTAGATAAGGTATACAAAATAACAAAAATTACCAGTTTACCTTACTTTACTCTTGGGAAGTTATCTAAAACACTAACATTTTATTCACTTGTTCATGTTTTTTAAAGCCATTTCTTTGATTCTTTCTTTCTGCAAACTCTCTTCTCTCAAATCAAACCTTTCTATTCTGTTTGCTCTCTCCTCATACTTCCATTTCCTTACCTAAAAAAATTCAAAACCTTCAACAATATCAAAATCAAACAACGATTTTTAAATAGAAATTGATTGTGATACAGTCATAGCCATTAATGAAGTGGAGAAGGATAGTTAGCAACTTAGCAAGAAAAATAAAAGGAAAATGTACTCATCAACGTCCCCAAAGTCAAGACTCATCCCATTGATCTACCCCTTAAATAAATAAATTGGTAGGACTTCGATAAGATGAGACTTAAAGTTTCAACCTCATTTCCATCACTAAACGGGAAAATATGTAATCGCCGCTTAAAGTCCCAATCCCAAGCTCCAATTTCCCCCAAACACGCAACCCCAAATAGATACGTGGTCCATTTTTGCCTCATGGTAAAGACTAAAGAAAAGAGAGGATAAAATTGTATTACTAGCATAGCAAGACAATTGTTTTACTAGCGTTGGTATAGAAATGACAATTGTTTCTAAATGCTAAAAACATCATAAAAACTTCAAACGCTTACATTTTGAAAACCTGCAAATCGTCCAGATTAGAGTATTAAGCCCTTAGGTTATATTGAGAACTAAATAACAGCAAAAATTAACAGTTATTTAGTTAAAAAAAATTAATCCTTAAAAAAAGATAAATAATAGTTAACACTTATGTTTATACTATGCTGTGTCCGTGACCCAAAACACTTACAAAGTCAATGAATACACACCATAACCATGGGCGAATCCCAGCGGCCTCATGTGCCCACACGTGAAGGCACTGCATTTTAAAAAAAAATTTACGTAACTAGCTACAATAGGGTTTGAACCTACAACCTGTAGGTTGTAGGTTGTGAGACAAAACCTAAACCAGCTGTGTTACTCAGTTTTCTTTACTAGTAAGAGATTTAATTGGACTTAATATGTGATGAGCTATACAACAAAGCTCAATTAAATGCAATTATAATTTTAAAACATAATTAATTTTTCTTAATTATCCTTTTTTACAGTTTAAAAAACACCCAATTGAGAACATATTTATATATATATCATGAATTTGGTGAATACGAAGCTGGTGACCAATTGGATATTTATCATGAATTTGGTCCTAAAGAAATAGACCAAAAGCACTTATACATCATTAGAAGTCTCCGGAACTTTCTTTTACTTAATTCAACCTTTTGGTGAATACGAAGCTGGTGACCAATTGGTGAATACAAAGCAAAAACTTAGTTCTCACAAATTTCCTAAATCAACCATTTGCACATAACAAACTTACAAAAGAACAAGCATCACCCATAGAACTAGGGGCAGATCAATGCTAACTCAACGATGTCAAATGACAGCATTCAACCTATGTAAAAAATCATACATGTAAAAATACTAATATGTGTATTAGATAAATTGATAAGAGATTTGCTGTTTGACAGCACTCATTATGTTCAAATCCCATCAGCCACATTACTTAACCTGGAAATAGAGCCGTTTAAGTTTTAAACGACATTTTTCCAACATTCACATCCTAATTTTTCCAAGTTCCAACACCGTCAACTCTCGTTCAAACCACTCTAGCACAACCACTCCTTGTTCCTACTCCTCGACCAGTCGTGTGCATCGTTCTTACCAATGTCGTTCCTGATATTGTATGGGCCCTAGACAAACTGAAAGAAACGGACCCTCCCTATAGAGGGTCGATTCTAAACTAAACGAGTGTTTGGAAAAATAACAAAGGTGGACCCTATATATATTATAATTAGCATTAAAAACGTAGACGTGTCATATAATTCTTAAATGCTAAAAGAACTATTCACAAATTGCAAATTTTTTAAGTGTCTACGCCTATTAACTAGCATTTTCTAATTTAGGGCCCTTTCTAACTCTGGGCCCTAAAATCCCTATTTTGCTTATGGTCAGGAACGGCTTTGGTTCTCACTATGTATGTATCTAACAAACTACTTTTTTCTTTTTCTTTCTTCCCAAAAAAAAGTTTTAAAAAATTTCATTTGTTATAAATTTGTTTAAATGTTAATTGTTAAATTTGTTAAAATTTGTAGGACTTTGTTTATATTTCAATTGATTAGAAATTTAATTCTACAATTGACCATTAATCTTTTTTTGAATTAGTATGAATTAATTTGAATTTATTGGAATAGAAGTTTAGACAATAATTTGAGGTTTTTAGAGTTTAAAAAGGATAGGTGTTGATAAATGATTGTATTTTAGAGTTTAAAAAGGATAAGTAATTCAAAAGAGTGGCTTCACGATCATATTTAGCTAGCTTGAAAATTCGGCATGGACAACTACCGTGATAAGAACGTCGATGAAAGTAATTTTTTTGATAATATCCGTATCATTTGATTTTATTTGAGACCCGCCCGCATAGAACATGAGGCTCACATGCTGTCAGATCTATTTATGAAACACAAACGTTGTGGAACTAATCTGTGACACAAGCGAAACCCAACGATCACAGGAAGTAATCAATCATCTCCAAACCAAACTTACAGCAATGATGCTGTCAAATTCCTCATCTTCTAACTAAAATCACACCTATTCCATCTTCATCAAACCACAATTGTGGTACCATTCCTTCAATTTCATTTCATAACCACCAAAAATTATTAGAAAAAATCTTAATTAATATAAACAATCACATTTTTCACAATAGCGAACTGGACCAAATATAAAACAGCAATGCCACAAATATAATCAATCAACAATGTTTATTATCAGAAAAAAGCGTCAAAGATCTAGAAGCGTAATTCAATTCAATAAAAAGATACATTACCACTATCACCAATCAAAAGAAGCTTGATGAGATAATCGTAATCAGCGCGTGCTCTCACAGGCGGAGCGGCCATTGATTAAACGTCTCCTGAAACCCTAAAAATATTAAGTCGATAATCTCCTGCATTCAAATCAATTAAACAACGAAATTATACAACGAATAAATTAAATTCGTAATAAATCAACGACAAGCGAAGAAATTTAACTAGATCAGAGGAAATAAACTTAGGTCAAGCATGGATCGGCCATGAAAATGCGGTAAATTACAGTGAAAACATACCAAAGATAAACAGATATAATGAATCGACACTCCAGAAAACAATTTTTTGGGTTTTACCACAAAAATCTTTCGCGTTTTTTCCTTTTTTTTTAATTCGACGAATTCGGTTGAGGAGAGAGAAAGGTCGACACTTGATGAATCGGCCCTCTCCTATTATTGGCAATTTTTCTTTGCTCTTCGACGAAAATGTTGCAACTTGCAAGTAGAAGTATTAAAGCGCAGGTTTAATCAATTTGATAGTTGGTTTAAAAGTAGGATATATAGACATTTAGTACTCCCTCCATTTTTTAGTATGGGCAGGTGAAAGTCTAATCCAACATTTTTTTAGCCGTGACAAGATTTGATTCTAAGGGTCAATTTTCTATCATTTGGACAATTCTATTGATTTGTTAAATGGTCAATATTAAATGTAAAAAATAGTAATATGACAATTAGGAAAATTTTATTAGGAAATTTCTTGGACAAATCTATGGTTATAGTTGTTTTATTTCAATTATTTTATTTGCTTAACAAAATTCATACTAATACATTACTATTTGAATAGGTGATATCAGGTTC
Source organism: Amaranthus tricolor (assembly GCF_026212465.1). Classification (NCBI taxonomy): domain Eukaryota; kingdom Viridiplantae; phylum Streptophyta; class Magnoliopsida; order Caryophyllales; family Amaranthaceae; genus Amaranthus; species Amaranthus tricolor. The sequence goes on along the minus strand of NC_080051.1, from coordinate 18,055,856 downwards.
GTACTCCGTAGTTAAGGTGGGGCGAACAGAGTCATCGCCTAAGGCCCATTAGAGAAAGACTCAAATTTTTGAATTTTAATTGGTTTAATTCTAAAAGTTTAATTAATTGATATAAAGCAGTAGAAATTTAGTACTATCAGAAATAAAAGTTGGTTCTTCAAGACAACTAACAAGAATGGTTGTAGATAACCATAATATTTATTAAAAAGAATATAAAATAATAAGTGTTATAATTCTAAAGTTTCTGCCAAGTGTAATTTTTTAATTGAAGAATTAAGAATAATTGATTGAAATTGGTTGACATATCTGATGCAATAATTCATATTGACCTTTGCATTTTAATTATGCCATGTTTGGGAACGATAATTTCATTTGAAAATTTGAAATTGGTCAAATTTATTGTTTGGCAAATCAAAGATTTTCAATTTTGGATTTGGATCAAATTTCACCATTGTTTTTAAAGTAGTTAAAGTTGAGAATTTAAGAATGACTATCCAAACCTTATCATTCTCAAATTATTCATTTATGATTTCATAATTAAAATCAATAATTTGAAATGAAATAATTATTCCCAAACACTACATTATAGAATTAATTATAATTTTAAGAAGCAAAGACTTTAATATATTTTGTCAGTATTCAAATTATTTTGGGTGATAATCATAATCACAAACATAATCATAACATCTATTAAAAATACTGTAAAATGATAAGTGTCACAATTTTAAAGCCTCTGTCAAGTGTAGTTTTTTGATTGGAGAATTAAGAATGACTGATTAAAATTGGTTGACTGATATAATACAATAATTTTTAATATTGACCATTGCCTTTAATTATAGAATTGATTACAATTTTAAGAAACAAAAACTTTAATGCAATGTTTCGGAATAATGATTTCATTTGAAAATATAGATTTAACTCAAATTTAGTGTTTGGCAAATGAAGAAAATTCAAATTTAAATTTGAGTCAAATCCATTATTGTTATAAAAGTGGTTAAAATGAGAATTTGAGAATTATTTTCCAAACCTTGTCATTTTCAAATTCTTCATTAATAAATTTATAATTGAAATCTACAATTTGAAATGAAAAGTATGTTTCCAAATGCAATCTAATATATCTTTTCATTATTTAAATTATGTTGGATAATAATTCTATTTATTATTTATGTAGATCAATTACCTCTAATCAAGAATATTATGATTGGAGTCCAACTATGTAATTTTTCAATCAATTAATATATTCTTGAAAATGAAATATAGTAAGAATTATTTAAATCACATACATAAATTTTAAATTAGAAATTCGAGAACGACATATTAATAGCATCTTTTAATGAAATTACTTATAAAGAAAATAGGAAAATAAAGTAAGAAACTTTTATTATATGATATTCAAAAATTTATATTAGGAATTAGGGAACAATATATTTATAACATTTTTTGAATTTATTTGATATATGATTCAACCCATTAAATTGGCAAAGATCTATTGCTTTCAATTCGTCACATTTGTATGTCAAAATACGCTATATATTAGGGGTATTCAAAAAAATCTAATCCGAATTAATCAGTATTCAGTTTTTTAGAAATCGTATAATTTGGATCCAATATCCGATTTATAAATCGAATATTGGATCCAAATCCGAATCGAGGTATTTACAAAACCGAATATTCGATTATTAAATATATATATATATATATATATATATATATATATATATATATATATATATATATATATATATATATATATATAAATCGACCGTCAAAATAATGAATAATACTGAGGAGAAAAATAATTATAAGAAGCTCAAAACTAGAGTTTCAAAGTGATAAAATCATTCTGGGGTTCACGAAATATGCACATGCAATTCCTATTGAGGAAGAAACATGTCAACAACAATTATTGACAAAAACCATTTGCCAATTTTTTGTCCCAACTCTCCATAAATGGGTGTTGAAAAGGTTGTCTAGCATATGCAAAACACAACATTTTGTTAATGGTAAATTGATGTTGGCTTACTTAGCTTCTAGCTTGCTTTCTTTAAGGTCGAAATTTAATTAGATAAATTAGTAAAGTGAATAAATTTTAATTTTTAAAGGATCTTGATTGTTTATATTATTGACGTAATTTTATAAATGATATCAAATCTTAGTTATTGAAACTATTAATTTCTGTATATGTTTTATTGATCGATAAATAAAAAGTTTGTGTTTAAAGCTTTGTATAGGATTAGAGTTGTGCAAGAGTCAGTGGTTTATTGAGAGTTCGAATTCGACCCCTAAATATACTCATATGAGCTTTAAACGAGTTGAACCTTAAATAGTCTTAACTGTAAACGAGTTTTTTATTAAGATAAATAAAATAGGCTTAATATGGGCCTTTATTATGATTTTTTGCTTGAAAAATGATATATGACTATAGATTTATAATAGTATACAATCTGATTATAATTGACAAAATCATATCAGGCCTTTTATGAAAATTTAAATACATAAAATTATAAACGAGTTGGGTTGAGTTAGAGTGAGAAAGGGAGGAAAGGGAAAGGGAGATTGTCAAATGGGTGTCTTTTCTTTTTAAATCTTTTCAATGTTTGAAAGATTTGTTTTTTCCGTGTTCGATTCTCTTCCCTCCGTTTCCTTAATTCCCTTTTATTGAAAAGAAGAAAAAGCAATCATTCCGTTTCTCCCCTTCTTTTTCATCATTTCCTTCTATCCAAACATAATATAAAGATCTCTCTGTATACTAGAAGATCAAATAATCTTAGAAATCACCATATAGAAATACGCGTGACAACATTAGACCCGAGATCTTACCTATTTTGCTTGAACATTCACATCCCTGCTCATTCGATCAAGTAGGCTCAAAACTATTGGAGTGTTCTGTCATTAAGAACTCAAAACAAGTGCACCTTGCTCGTTCAATCATCCCTCCCCTACTTGCCCTCTTTGTTGCTCATAGCTTCATCGATCACCATAGCCAAGCATGTTCTTTGCATCCTCTCTACTTCCTTTGTCATGACAAAAAGTTATTAGAGAATAACTCACTAAATGATCAAAATACGGTACGGGTGTGATTTGGTTCTTGCAACAACAAAAAAGATTATTAAGTCATGTCACTTCATTAATTCATTTTTCTTAAAAGTGAACATCACAATTAAGAGATAGATAGTGGAGAATAAGATCTTGTCTTAGTTGAAACAAATATCATTTTTTCCAAACAAGATCTTAAGATCGAATTTCACCTAACCCTTTCTTTTTCTTAAAAAAATAGATAGTGGGGAGTGGTCACAAAGACAATAATTCCATATTTTAATTTAAATAATTTATTTGATGTTTAATTAGTCATCAAAAGGAAAATGATTAATATGAGAATAGAGTCCACTCTATGTGGTCGCTAACAATCAAGAAAGAAAAAGGTAGTAACACAACTCATACATGCATAAGAATTCATACAACTTCACTTAATACAAATTTCATGTAGCAAATACAGCTACGTGGACTACTTTTTAGAGAATATTGTAATTTTGATTTCGTTGATTTCTTTTGGTGTTTTCACATAAGGCAAATCTACAAGGGCCGAACTATCATTTTATTCGACTTTATCAACACTTGACGATCATTATATTTCCTTTACTCAATAATTTGAATCATCATTATAACCATTGTCTACACATAATATCCCATATTACTTTTAATCTTACTTATGATACATAAGATATAAAGTATAAAATTAGAAGAAATCTCATTACATAAAATTTTGGATAGTCATTGATTTAGTGTGTTATTCCCTCCCTCCCTATTGTTTAATTTGCTCCTCTTATTTTATATAGGTATGAATATTTATTAATAGTTGACGACAGGGCCGGCCCTAAGCAAGGGCAAGAAGGGCTTGCTCCCAGGGCCCACGAAAAAAGTAGATAAATTTTACCTTCATATATATCAAATTTGAGATCTTATGTGATTAAATTGTGCATTTAACCACCAAGCTAAAGTGTTTTTAATGATAATTATTACTTTATTTACTAATTATTGAGTTATAAATGTATGATTATCAAACAAAAAGCAGATAATATCGAGCTTTATTATTGGCGTGTAACATTTTTTATATTATAAATTTTGTAATTATAAATATAAATTTTATAATTAGGGCCCATAATTTATTTTTCGCCTTGGGCCTCTAAAATCTCAGGGTCGGCCCTGATTGACGAATAAATGAATAAGAGAAATAGCTAGTGGAATGAACAAATGGGTGGATGAAATTAAAAGAAAAAGAATTTGTATATTAGATTAAAAAAAGAAGTGTGAGGGTCATTACCAAAAAAGAAAAGGGTGCATAGTAAGTAAGACAACTTTAAATAGAAATAAGGTGAATCAAATTGGACGAAGAGAATATGGATCTAACAACGTAGCGGAAGCAAAGAACAAAGGCGTAAAAATGTTGAATATAGTTGGGGTTTTTAAGTACAATGTACGCTGAGGGAATGAGAAGGGGGAAAAGCTATGTGAGAATCTAACCTAAGACATTTCTTGGAAAGTGATACTTGCTCTTCAACTGAGACAAAATTAAATTCTCAAACCTCAAAAAGATAAAATGAATTATGAGTGTATTGACAAACATGACTAAATATGAAAGTAATATAATTCAACTGTGCAAGAAATTGTAAATGGCAAATAATAACACCAAGTTTTAACGAGGTTTATCAAATACTTGAAAGAATTACATCTATAGAATTAGTATGAGAGACATAGGTAATTAAAAATTCTAAATTTCTTTGTCTTTTGGTCGGGCTACCATCACCACTAACTTTTAATTGATGGTAAGCCCCTTAATTATTTTTAAGTCTTTTTTCTTCTATGTTTAGAATAAAACTCCACCTTCTCTTCGTAGAGGATAGAGAAAATCCTCTCATGAAAAGTGGGAAGGAAATTAATCTTTACAATAGGTGATAAGAATCAAATTCCTGTCACTAGGGAGAAATTATAACTCTCAATTACCACTGGGTTAATTCAAGATTCTTCTTTCCATTTATTGATGAGAATCAAATCCCTGTCACTAGGGAGAAAGTTGATTAATTGATAAAAATTTTAGCAGTATCAAGGAAAAAATCAATCTTACATCTACAAAAAAGTATATTAAATTCAATTCGTTTTGAAATTACATCAGATTGAAAAATTCTTTCGCTGAAAAATTATATCAATCAACGATCTGAAGAAATATATACACAAGTGTCATATATAATTATCTACAATGATTTTAGTGTCATTACTTTAGATTGTTATTTTTACATGTTAATTATGATATTGATGTCATATAAAATTTTTATCAATAGATTAAACTTAATTTCAAAGATTAGGTAATCAATAGTCTAATGGCTTGTTTGAATCTGCTAACAATAGATGCAAGCTTCAAGAAATATGTTCAATTGACATATTATTGATTTTCAAGTAAAATAGAACAATGTCTAGTTCGTTAGGATAACAATAGATGCAAGCTTACTTTCAAGAATAATGTCTAGTTCGGTTAGTATAAGAAAGAAATCACGAAGTAACAACTAATTATTGATTTTGCCAAACATAGAACAACGAGATTCTAATTGACAGAAGTGTTCATTACGGTCATCGGATTAATTTTGATTCAAGTATTTTGGACTAGTTTAAAATCGAATTTTAAATGCACATTAATTTTTACATAAATGTAAATGTATTTTTAAAGTGATTAAAGTTAAAATAATTATAAAATCGGATAAATATTGAATCGAGCAATATGATGAAACACCTCTAACTGAAATTTGGTGCATAAAGCACTCGAGGTTTCAAACTCTTGTGACATAAGCCTTTCGGTTGATCCACAATAAGTTAGCATAACCACCCACTAGAAAACTACTCTATAGACTGTAGTTTTTGATTTGATTTAGCAATTTTTAACTTTTCAAAAGTGTTAATCTTATTAAATTATGGTAAAGTGAACCCTAATTGCAATTTAATTCTCACAGTATTTTTAATTCAACTTTGTTGCTTAGTAATTGGTACTCAGCTCTTATTAATTTGAACACTTTTTATTTCTATTTGTTATTTTAACTTTGTAATATTTTTTTTAAAGTGTCTCATCTTTTTTAATGTCTCATCAACATATTTTTTTTCTTTTTTACTAGCATCCCCACAATTTAAATGTCGTCATCATTTCATAATATTTATTTCATTTTATAATGTTGTGTATTCATGAGGACAGACCGTGTGAGGAAATGCATAACTTTTTTGATTAAGATTAATTCATTGGTAAAAGAGTCATATAACATATACATCAGACATAACAACAGACGAATATATAAATCCTAAGATCATATAACATCTAAATGAAAGTAACCATAAAAGTTGTAAATGAAACATGACAGTTTTATATACCCTCTTTCACATTGTTATTTGATACAACTTTCAACGAGAGACTCTTTTAATTCGGTGCAGTTTTCATATAGAATTGAATCTGAAACAATTATTTGTAGATGCAATAAGTATCTCTTTATGTTGCAAAGATTTTCATCAATAAATCAATTTTTACCATATGATCTTAATCTCATATATGACAAGACTTAAAAAAATCTGATGAATGAATTTAAAAACCCAATTAAATGATACAAAAACTCTCCTATTGAGAGAAAATGGAGTTTATTTTGAATAATAAAGAAAAAGTACTAGAATAAAAAAAATTAAGTTATTTAGCGCTTACCAAAAGGTTGATAATAGCAAAAACTAAATTAACAAAGAAAATCAGAATTTGAGAGAATAACACAAATGGATGAGAGAAGAAGGAAAGATCGCAGCTTAAGGAAAATTTTCGAAGTTTTTCAGGGAACCTAGCAATTCAATTTTCATCTGCGATAACTAAATAGGATTTATCATATTGTTAAATCAATTTGGCGATACCCCTCAAACGGCACAATTTTTAATTAAATGATCGGGATCATAGCTAAAATAGATTAGGGCCTAAATTACCCTTAATGACACAACTATCACTAGAATGCTAGACAAAGAAGTATGGACAATTGATAAGAAAATCCTAATGAACATGCATGTACATATATGGTTGTATACCACAAGCAAAATCCTAATCCTAGTGAACATGCATGTATAGTTGTATGGTATACCCCATTTCCTCTTTCCCTCTTGAGTGGAGGAAAACTTTAGGCAGATTCCACATACTCTATTGTGTAAAATTTGACGTGGCATAAATTATGAACTTAATTATGACAAAAAAAAAAAGAAAATAAATTTAAAAAAGAATGAAGAATATGCTTAAGTAGATACCACTTAAACATGATCCTTACCAAACCTTACATAGCCAAGTAGTCTATCTTTTACTCATTAACAATGTTCTTTAAATTAACTCATAGACTTCCCTTCACCAATTTCAAAACCCTCTAAAAACCCCATATATATCCTTGGTATCAATCATCCTTGTCCTTTAAATCCAATGGAAGAAGAGTTCAGGAACAGGAGCAATGGTGAGGATGCGGTACAGAGGATTTAAATCATCAAACTAAAATTTCTGGTTTTTGATCATCATGATCATTAAATGATCAATGGTTGGGAATGGACGATCTAAGATGGGGCAACTATCTATCCTTTGGCAATGTTTTTGGGCTCAGAAAAGGAAGAGTGGTAGGAACTTGAATTTAGGTATTAATTACTTTTTATAATGTATTTATATTTGACAAGAAAGGAGTAAAGAAATTTATATTCTTCTACTCCTTTAATAAGTTATATTTTTGTTATTACTATTATAATTTCTTGTGAAATTTATTTATTACTCTATCTTTTAGCTTTATTATGGCAATTAACGAAATCCACATCTTGAAATATATTTGATGAAATGCAAAGGTGGTCTAGCTAAGACAAGTTGTTTGGTAGTAATATTAAATATTAAAATGAAAATAGAAATTTAGGGTAATTTTAGTGCGAAAATCTCTAAGCAAGTTTAATAGTTATGTTTATTTCAGTTATCACATTTTCTTCGCAAATTCATTCTATTGCATTACATTTGAAGATGGAATACTAGATCGTAAAGAAAAACTTTGAACAAAAAACTTTTTTTATCAACTTTTTATTACCGTAGAAATAACATGGTACATGTTATGAAAATTTACACTATAAATTATTCTCGATACCTCTATTTAGAATCAACAATCAAACATTATTAATGAACCGCTAGTAGGGGTGAAGTAAAAATTGAAAAAAATTTTAAAGACTCTGTGCAATTTCAAAAATTATAATGTTTTTCTAATAATTTTGTATTTATAGACAATAAATATATACTATATAATTTAATATTTAGGTCCTAAATTTTTAGGATTCTGTGCGATTGAACATATTGAACATGTTTAGAATCTTATTGTCCGCTTCATGATAACAAAATTGATAATATCGTTAGCAATTTTATTATTTTTAACCATTGTACACATGAGTTCATTAATTTCTGTCAATTGTCATTGTCATTGTCATCGGAGTCAAGAAGTAGTGGGGGATGCGGCGTTTAGAGTTGTGAATGGGTACAAAATGCCCTTTCCTACGTGTTAAGAAAAGTTGAAACTCTGCTCAATTGCCCATCAACCACCCTCAATTTATTTTTATAACCACCCTCAATCATTAAGTAGTCTCTTTCTCTATTTAAGTATACACACCATAATATTTATATTATGAATGGGCTATAATATTTGGTTAAGAACAATTACAAAAAGTGTAAAGAAATCAACTAAAAACAAAGCAAGAACAAACAATGAACAAAGACACAATCTTTATGAGGTATCTATGGATACCTCCCCTCAAATAATGCTCACTTTCATTAATATATCAACATACATTAATGAGAAGCCACACACAATCTTTAAGAACAACCTCTTAAAGCAAAGACCTCACTTTTAACGGTAGTCTCACACAAATAACCTAATACAAAGATGAAGTTACTCTAATGGATGAACCCTCGTTGCCTCACTTGTATTAGACTCTCTCTTACTTCTAATGAAGTCTAAGGACCCTTATATAGCCCTACAACTAAGGGCTTAAAGCCCAAACAAACCGGCACATTAAAACAGAAAACTGACCAAATTGGTGTTGTTAACCGCTCAGGCTAGCAGGCCTGCTCGACCTGGTCGAGCGGTTCATCAATGCTTTCTGATCTTTCAGTGAACAACTTCCTTGCTCGAGGAATCCTTCACTTGTGCCTTGCCTTCACCGATGCACACCAAATCATCATCATTTATCACTTCATTTAATGACCCAAAGCATATGCCTCTGTACTCTTTTGTACACACATTATCAATTTTTATTATGCAAGCCATTGAGTATGCAACAAGATGATCGAAGCCCTACTATTCATTAAGTGTGCACACACATTCTCATGAGAGTTGGCTCTTGCTCTAACAATTAAAAAAAAAAAAAAGTTGTCCAGAATAATCTCACCTATTGTCCACCTGTTGTGAATAATCTCTACTATTGACTGTTTCTAAATAATCCAACCTTTGTATATTATTTGCTGATAACACCCTTTTCCACATTTTAACTGGCTATTATATGTACCTACTACTAAAGAGGAGTAGAGTAAGAACAACGAAGAAGCATAAGAGGGAAGAAGAAGTGAGTGTAATGACTAGTATATACCTACAGTAGAGTAAGACCTACTATTGATTTATTAGAGACATTTATGACTTTTACCAAAATTTAATGAAAATTAAACGTTTTTACCTCCATAATGTTACGATACTTAATTTTCCAAAAGTTAAGTGCTATTTTATGAAAAAAATTAAAAAAATTGCTATCACTCACCTTTTACAATAGTTGGTGTTTAGTGCTTACAATATAGAATATCACATACTTTATTTTCTTATAATAATAGATCTAGGATTGAAAGGAATCGTTTAGATATGTCTAATTACATGGATATTTCCCTTAGAAAGTTGTAGTTGTCATATTTTTTCTTATAGGACAAAAAAGCTTATAACTATAAAGAAATAAACAAACACGATCATTATTATATTACATAAGAAAAAAAAAAGATAAAACTATAGTTGCAATAACAAATTAAACGAAGATAAAAGATCGATAGTATCAATCGACCCTTCAACATTAAAAACAGAATATATTCATATTTTTGAAAATCAGATGTTAACTCAGTACACCAAATATCATATTCCCAATTCGCAGTAAATAAGTTGTGTAATTATTAATAAAATACGAAGAAATTAAAGTAGTAGTAGTTTATTTTGTTATATAGAAGTATTTAAGTTTAACCATTGAAAATTACTAACTACTAACTCTCAACACAGCACGTATGAAAGAGACTAATTACTAACTCTCTCTGCATTGACTTCCTTATCGCATTGAAAATTTCACATCGTAACAATTATTTTTTTTTAATCCACGAGCTTAAGCTTTTAAATTTTTCATGCGGTAGACAATAAATTTTGTTCTTTGTTAATTAAGTACTCATTTTAAATATATTTTCGAAAAATATGTCACATAAGATTGATCGTGACATTTGTTTTCATGAAAACAGTCATATAACTGGGTAATAATAATATAAATTTAACAAAATCTTAATCTCTTGCCTACCAAATAGAAATATTAGAAGATTAGAATTACCACGCAAATTAAAAAAATATTTGTCCATCAAATAAAGAGGCAAAAACTAAAGATTATCACATACAATTTTTATTTTTTAATTATATGGTAGGCTTAAGAAGGGGTAATATTAGTGAGAACATATTTTTGAGCGAAGATCCCGTTCTTGGATATTGTCTAATTTGTTGGTTTAATTTATTAAATATGATGAAAAAGTATTCGATCAAAATGTATTCTATTAAGTTAAGTACTATAATTTTTATAAAGCTATTAATATTTAATATATGTGTTACTGATATTATTGATAATTTATTTAGTATGTCCTTATATATGAAATTTATTAATATATTTTATAGTATACATTATTATAATATATCTTAGTCTTATCTATTTTAATGAAAATTCTATCTTATCTATGCGCGTAACTTGCTATTTGAATAGAGACAGAATTTTTCCCATACTAATATCCTATATACTTTTTTGACTTATTTCAAGAGTTAACAACTTAACAACTTAGTTTGGTGCAGATCAGTCAATTCCAAGCAATTCGATCAATTCAAATCAATTTAGATTAGTTTTCTATAAATCAGTTCCAGTTCAATTTGAATTAAAAATATATGTTCTAGCTTTGAACCGAAAAAATCTAAACCAAATTTAATTTAGTTTGAATAAAATTTATATTGGATCTAAATCAAACGCCAAACTTACACCTCTACACGACATTTGCCAAGATTAACCAAACCATAGGTGGTTAAGAAATTGCTTGGATTAGTCAAGTGTCAGGTTCACTGCAGGCATACACAATAGTGACATTTATTTTTAAATGCTTGACGATGATTCATTATCATCATCATCATACCTAATATCCCGCTCAAGAGCAGGGTCCGAGTGAGAGAACTTGTCGGACAATTCATACTCATACTCCCTTCACAGGGAGATCGAGAGGAATGAGATCGATTTTACCCAAACAAAAGAAAACTTGGATAAGAGGAGTTAAAAAAATTACAAAATATTTTTTCTTTTTCTTTGTTAGGAGATGGATGCTTTAATGAGCATCCCACTAGAACATCTACCATTCTACCCACAATATGTAGCATCATTGAACACCCTATTATCTCTCATTCTCTCCATTTGAGCATCTCTCTTGAACCTCCCATTGGAGATGATCTGAATAGCCGGACTAAGCAATCTTAAGGTTCAGTTCCTGCTATGATCATAATCATCATTCAAAGACGTCAAACACAGGTCGGTAAGATCCAAAAGCTTACTAGCTGAACATATCAGTTTCTATGTATCCAATTCGACTACCGCTTCAATAACATAAATATAAAGAAACACAAGTTAACACGTAACATTGGAGAATTTCGTACATGATCTTCGACATCCTGTGAGAAAAAGGGCTTTCATCTCGAATCATACAGCTTGATTTTTAGTTGCAGCCTGATTGCTGAATAATAGCACTTAAAGCAGTGCATTGCTTTCTATCAATATATGTGTTTTGCTTCGAACAATGTAAGCAGTTCAGACTTTGAGAGCCTACTTTCAGACTTCAGCAGTGTTCTTAATTTTACTTAAATTCTCTATCAAGCCCCTAAAAATACTTATTTTAAACCAGGCAACCCCTGGCAGTTGGAACAAACTATACTTATTTTAAACCAGGCAACCCCTGGCAGTTGGAACAAACTATACTTATTTTAAACCAGGCAACCCCTGGCAGTTGGAACAAACATTGCGCAACAGAGTACATAACAGAACTTGGCACACAAGAAAGTGCCTTATCCATGGCGTAGATGCATGCTAGCTAAACAAACCGGAGAAACGTGTGTACTCACGAAAAATAGACTCCATACAAACCAATTTTGTTTACGACTATCACTATGTTCAGATAATAATTTATGGATAGAAAGGAGGTGAAGGTGAAGACATATGAGAAAAATGCGGGAGTTCCCGTGTTTGTTTAGGAGAGGGATGGGACTCGAAGAGAAAAGATCATCAAAATATTACTTTCTTTCAAAATCTTTCGACTTGTAGAGATATTTGATTATCATCGAAATCAAGGAACTCAATACACAAATCTCTTCCTTATAAATCATGTCCTCCAAAATCAATATCCAAACAAAGGTAAATAACTCTATAAAAAAGATGTCATATTTCTCCATATTTTCGAGAAGACATCAAAGAAACGGTAAATCATAAACTATCATGAACTACCTTATATATAATGACATACATGAAGCCCCAGACTGTGTAAAAATTCTAGTACTTCTATACACCACGAGCTAACCTGATTAGATGACCAAATCACTCTTGAGAATATTTCCTCTTTTGCGCATAATCATAAGTAGAAGTATATGCTAAACGCAACACACGCATAGTCAAATGTTGAAGCACACACTAGACACAATACACGATATACTTTTTCATATATTCATATAGTGTCTAGCATAACATCTATTCAACTTCCCTATCTCCCTGGTGTACCCGTTATAAAGAAACAAGACACATTGGCATCAACTAGTGTCTAGCATAACATTTATTCAACTTCAAACTGGATAACTAGACTATCCAAGCAACTACACCTAACAGAAAACGACAGACAGTAAACCCTGTTCAAGACTAAGAGCTGGAAAGAAACTAAGGCCAGAGTTGATAACTGATAACTCCATTCCTGATGTACATCACTAAACCCTCCAAACAACAAATCACCAATACAAGGTCTGGCCGCTTCAACGACTTTATACGATAATATAGACTGATACAAGTTTCACTTTCACTGTAAGCAGCAGATAATAAAGCTACTCTTAACCCCAACAATGAATTGACTAAAATAGACAAACCCACATCACATCTCCAACAATATGCTACAAGTTAAAAAAAACAAGGATCAATCACATGAATGCTGATTAATGAGGACCCAACAAATAAGGGAGTTTGCACTAGTAACGTACTAACGGTATAAAAATAAAAATAAAATATAATAAAATAAAAAAGCAGGCATTGTATGTGTATTTCACAATAAATCATATTACCAACAAGGAAATTGACCTTAAAATCTAGAATGATTAATTTATCATCTCTTCACAAAAGTCTTTCATTTAGAATAAGAAATGGATAAAAAGATTGTAGTAAAAACATAGGGCACACCTCACTGTGAAAGACGTGATGTTAATCAACTACTCAACTCACTAGCAAGCGTAGTACTCGACTTTAATCGTACAATATGATAAAGGAAACACCAGAGTCAAGGCATATTAGAGATATAAAAAAAGGGGTGCAATGTTCTCAACCAAATAACAATTATAAGGCAAAATTTTCAGTAATGTAATACTAATCCAAAAGGTTAAGAGACACTCCATAAAAGCTTCTTTTATCAGTAAAAAAAGCCAAGCACCTTGCCTCCAACATTCTTCCTTCTTGCCTCTTCGTGGTCCATGATTCCCGCTGAAGTTGTAAGTACAATATATCCAAACTGAATGAAAAGGCAAAAAAAGATAATAATAAAGCATGTGAGTCCCTTAACTAAATATATGCAAACAATATGTTCCTGCCCACAATCTTTTTTTATGAAGCAAATGTAGATATTTCAAAGAGCTCCTGGTAAAATTTAGAAAGTCAACCTGTCTAGAAGGAAGCAATCTTGCAGTCCAGGACTCGATCTCCTTCACTCCAACATCAAAACGAGGGCTGATAACACCACACTTATTTAATCTTCCATTCAGCTCAATCACAATCTTTCCAGATCTGTGGTCATCAACATACTCAAATTCTCCGATATAACCTACAGATGAAAAGTCAAATTGAAAACCAGTCAATACATGCAACAAGCTAAACATATTTATCCTTAAAAAAGGAGGGAACTCATAAAAATAAGTGATTGTACCATGCTTTTGCATAACAAGAAGAAACTTGATGATCACTTTTGAAGAAGGTCTGATGAGAACCTGCCTCTTGCCTCTCTTCTCAGCATTATACATAGTTTTGAGAGCATCATTCAGAACACTTGTCCTCACCATCTTTGCAGGCACAAATTACTGTCATGATGTAAAACACCCAGGTTAAAACTAAGATCCCAGCTCAAAACAATTTCGAGACGAGATATTTCAGTGCAATAGGCAACTTGATCATCACTACCCATAGTACAGATCAAGGAAATCATCACTAGTCATAAACGTATATATCAAGTTGATCATTTCATAAACGGATAAAGATTAAAAAGGTCACAGAGTCCAGCAAGATATAACACTTATTCGAGAAACTCATAGCAGATTTTACAGACATTTTATCATTAGAAATATACAGTAACTGCTGGGACTAACCTAAAGTCTGTTTTAATCTACATTTCTATCACTTGAACTGATAATAAACTCAAAATAGCTGACATCAATGCAGTATATGATTTTCAACAAGAGGAGACACCCATATGCTGGAGGAAAGATATTAAACTTCGAAATAGTGTAATTTTCTCCAATACCAACTGCTGATAATTAAACCATAAGCACATCTCATACCTACCAAAATCATTGAAACCATTTTTACAGAACCAACATTATAATGTTAGTACCCATGATTCAAATAACTAACTCAGTTGCAAATTTATTGATTCGAATAAAACTAATTCATCCACAACAAAGACTTGTGCTACAAGATGTTTGATCAACAATTCGGATACCAATACCATATAGAAATTATGAATTCTCTCGAAAGAAAAATAAACTGAAATATGAATTGTGATAGTTTAGATAATATTCTACTATTCACCCATTTTTCAAAGAAATATAAGATTTAGATATTATTCCGTCTAATCAATATTTCGATTTCAGTCACCAAAAACAAACAAAACAAGATCAAATCATTCTTTAAGCTCCAACATTCAAAACGACCAACAGGCTACCAAAGATAAATGAAAAACAAAATCAACTCCAACAATTAAAAATCAAACAAGACAAGATAAGATTATTTATAAACAAACCTACAAAAGCAAACACATTTTTTTACATCAAATAAAAGCCAAACCACAAAAAGAGCAACGATCAATCCATTTATACATTGATCAAAAGCAATCCAGAAGACAATGAATTGTAAATTGCAAAACTGAGAAAACGAAAGAGATGGAATTAGATGTGTTACCTAGAAGGAGAGAAAGCGGGAATACTGCGAGAGCTCTCAGGCAAACAAAATAATTAGGGTTTTGTTTTAGCTTCGTTACGTTTACGGTCTTCTCCTTTGTTTTGTTTCGGCAGCTTTTACTATTCGATCACTAACAAGGCCCATTAACGAAAATGCATATATGGGCCTCAGATAGACAATTGGGCCAGTTGTCTAATACTTTTTTTTTGGGACAAAACGTACAGCTCGTCTAGGAATTTTTGAAATACTTGAGCAAAAAAAATAATACTACTAATAATTAAATAAACTAAGTTCTAAACTTATTCCAAAAGTAAGCGTGAAAATCTCAAACATGAGGTTTGGGTCTATTCCCAGTTACTAACTGCGAACAGGTCAAAAAAAGACAAAAATAGTTGTTCCTACTTAGTAACTGGGAACAGCTATTTTGTCCTGTTGTTGTTCGCAGTTACTAACTGAGAACCCCCAAATCTCAGGTTTGGGAATTTCACGCTTACTTTTGGAATAAGTTTGATTCTTAGTTTATTTTGTTAATTTTTTTTATTTTTTCTCTTATGTTTTTCAAATTTTGTATGAAATCGTCTCATCATGAGACGGGTCCATATAATAGCTCATTACTTCAATTGGTTACTTGAAGATAATAAGTAATCGTTTTAAAGTTATAAGTAATCACTCTAAGACTATAATAATTAATTATATTAAATTATAAGTGATCACTTTAACGTTATAAGTGATCATTTTAAGACAAAAATGTATATTGGGTCAGGCCAATAGAGATGGTCTCACCGTGAAACCGTCTCATTTAAGAATTAGTGGAAAATCTATACTATTTTTTAAACACAATAAGAAGAAAAATTATTTATTAAGACCATCTTATAGTGAGACTGCTTAATATGGATAGGCCTAATGTTTAGTTTTAAAAAAAATAAAAGAAAAATTATCGTGAATAATACAACATTTTAACTTTTCTCTTACAATAATATCAACTATAACCATAAATAATACAAACTTTGAGGTGAGTTTTCCTAAAAATTATCGTGAATAATAAAACATTTTAACTTTTCTCTTACAATAATACCAACTATAACCATAAATAATACGAAATTTAAGGTGAATTTTCCTGTAACATTCATGACCTGTTAACAACCTGCAAGCCATTTTGCAAGAAAGATAAAAGAAAAATTAAAACCACCCCCCTAACCTCCCTAACACAGACACCCCTCCCCTTACCCTTACCCTTACCCCTACCCCACTTTTAGCTTATTGGCTTCCACGTGTGACCCCGAGTTCAAACGTTTTTTTAATCCGAGTGGTGACCCTAAACTTCTAACTTTTCTACTTGGTATCCAAAAAGTTAAGATTTTTGTTAAATATACGTAATTTTTATCGATCATAACGACCTTTTTCAAAAGAACAAACGCACTGCTCACCGTTAACCGCACTTTTTTCAAAAAATTGACCGAAGTAAGTACTTTATTTAACGAAGAATTGAACATTTTGTCTAAAGTTAAAAGTTCGGAGTCACCACGTGGATTAAAAAAATATTTGTCTACCACATGGAAAAGTTAAAAAACTTAAGGTTACCACATGGAATTTCCCAAAAGAATATTGTCGGTCTCCTGAGAGACCGTCTCTCATGCCCAACCTATTAAACCTTAATGTCCACTTACCGCATCCTTAATACCTACTTACATTATCCTTAATGCCTACTTATAATATACTTAATGCTCACCGAAAAGTACTTAAAATGCTTACTTTCAATAGTCTTAACGCCTACCGAGAAACTTAGCCAACTAGCGTACGTACCATATTCTTAATGTCTACTTACAATATCTTTAATGCATATTTACAATATACCTAATGCCCACTGAATAAGTACTTAAGTACTTACAATATTCTAAATGTCTACAACAATATTCTTAATGCCTACCGAAAAATTACTCTATGTTATCCTTTTTGGGCCAGCCCAATTAAAAATAGTCTCTCAAAGAGACTGTGTGTCGTAAAATTTGTGAAAAGAAAATCATAACAAAATGTCTATAATTGAAAACCAACATCAACCCCCACACCCATACCCACACCCACACCCACACCACACAAGTATTTAAAGTTTTCCTTTTTAGCAAGTCTATGAGTGACTTTATTACTCTCTATAAAACAAAATAAAAACTCAACCCAACCAATAAACTTAACAAAAAAAAAGACAAATTTTTTATTAAGATCATCTCATTATGAAACGGCTTAATATAAATTGCCCTAATATTTAGTTAAAAAAAATTGGAAAAAAAAGTTTTTCATTTACTTAATTATTTTTTTAAAATAACGTTAATTGGGCTACTTATATGGACTCGTCTCATAGTGAAACGGTCTCATACAAGACGTGCTTAAAGAAATAACATTCTCCATGAGGACTTCATTGTGAAACACCATTCTTACTCAAAGCTTCCACGACAAACTTAGCATCACCCTCCACTTTATTGTCCCTTAAGTGACAGATCTTTATCAATTTCAACTGACCACTGTTATAGTGGAGGATTCAAGGTTCAGAGTCCTAATCGTTATCATTAAATGGATGAAATTTTAAGAAAATTAATGTGAAAATTTTATTTAACCACAAATATACGGTGAATGTGTAGTTGCGGATCGAACACAAGTAAGCTAGTATAAATAAATTTGCTAATCTCTACTATATTGCTTTAAGAGAAATAAATGATTGGTTGATATAAATAAATTTGCTAATCTCTATCATATTGCTTTAAGAGAAATAAATGATTGGTTGATTTTGTTTAAGAAACTAAGAATTACAATAAAAATGTGTTTTGACACTATATGATGAAGATGTATAGGCTGTCAGGAATCCTTAAATTCTTGTATGATCAAACATCTATTAGTGTCTATAAAATGTCGGATTAATTATATGATTAAATATGATCTAGTTAATCTCAAACTCTCGCTCTGTTAATTAACTATTAAATTTAGACCCTATTAACTCAATTCACCGCACTAGTTTTATCGAACGAATTAATAAGAATTTAATCAAAATTTACTCTGAAACAGAGTTGATCCTAATCTCACACATTGATTCTATTGATTAGTTCAACAAAGAATATTTAATTTAGGGTTATTAGCACAATTTAATCACTTTAATCCTAATTTTATAGGCACTTTTGATGATCTATCATACTTAAATTATAGGTTCAACCCCTAACCCTAGAAAAAGGATCTACTCACTATTTATGGTGAAAACAATAAATAAAAATATCTTAGAATTAAACTAAGCATGATAAAAGATGATAATAATGAATTTTGCAAGAAAAACAATAATTAAACTATGAGAGGTACAATTAAAGATCTAAGACACAAAATATGAAGAACAGTATCGTAACAGACGCGACTTTAAGCACTTTGATTTTTGTTTTAATTAAGTTTAATTGTCCGTAAATAATTATAAACTAGTTTAAGCAAATAACAAAAAAATAAAAATCCAATAAAAATATTTTAATAATAAATTTCAAGTAGGTTAAATAGTCACTTAAATATAGTACTCCTTCAAATAATGAGGTTAATTCTAAACTTACCCATTTCACTGTCTTTTTTATAATAATGTTAGTAATATTAGTAGTACATAAAAAAAATGATGATAAGTAAAGAAAAAAAATAAATAAAAAAAAAAGGAAAAAGAAAAGGAAAAGAAATCAACATCACGTGAATAAAGTGGTAAAGCATCCTATTTCTTTCAGCCTTCTTTTTTCTAAAACACTAGACTACTCTCTTAGCTTCTGGAAAAAAAAATGCGAGACTTAATCATTTTACTCACTGATCCAAACACTCAACCCAATCTTCATCCCTCAGTCGCGCATGTCACAGCTCAATCCAAACACTAATTCTATTGACATAATATGTTAAACTAACTCGAAGCAAACTACATCTTTGACCACAACATAGGCGTAGAAATATTCTATAGCCCTTCAACGCTCATCCATGCCAATAAGCGCTAAAACCTGCTGCAAGATCAAAACAAAGCTATCAGTATCAAATTTAATTTAAGACGGTGAATATTAACTAAGTTTTGTTCCTGCAAGTAAATCCAAAAGATCAACTAAAAAGCTGAAATTAGTAAAGAGTGTGTGATACAGAGGATAATAATTGGTTGCTATTTGATAATTTTTCAAAGTGTAATCCAAAAAATATAAAGTTCTTCTTTTATAGCTAGATACACTACAAACAAGAGCCATAAATTTCGACATGGATTCAGATTACAAAATTTTAAGTTTAACAAAAAGATCAATAAAGTAAAACTACTTAATTAAGATATAAAACAAAAGATCAAACAAAGTAATAAAGTAATACTACTTAATTTTAAGTTTAACATGGAGTAAATTGGAAATGACAAATAGAATATACATTAAGCAATTTTTACTTAATTCATTCCCTTTTGATTTTAAACAAAAGATCATAATATCTATTTTTAGGAAAAGTAAGTATTGGAACTAATTAAGATATTTAAGTCATTAAACAAAACACCATGTTCATTTCTATCAGTCAAACAACACAAGATAATGACAATAAGATAGTGCAGTGGATAACATTATCATGGTTAGGGGTGTTCAAAAATATCCGTATCCGAAAATCCGATCCGATAACCCGCTTTCCGATTTTTAAAAGCGGATAAATAACCCGGTTTCCAAAAATCGGATAACCCGGGTATTCGGGTCGGATACGGATCACGAATTTAGGAAAACCGGGTACCCGGTATCCGTTTTTTTTTTTTTTTTTTTTTTAATATAAAAAGAGAAATTGAAAACCCTAAAATCAGATTCTATCTACTGAAGCTATTCAAGCAGTTCAATCCCTCAAACTTGCCAAATCTCCGTCTAAATTAAAGCAAGTTCTGAATACCAGACTTACTCGTCTTATGAAAGCTGATTTATTGGATACTTTGACTGAACTTCAGAGACGAAATCAATAGGATTTAGCCCTTAAGGTCTGCCATTCCTCTCTCTCACTTTTCTTCCTTATTTCTCTCATCTTTATGGTTTTCCCTCTTTTGGAATTTAGACAATTTATTCTTAACTATGGGAAATCATTGTTGTTAAAAGCTGTGTTTAGAATTGATGGAAAATGTTGCTTATTAAGGAACGAACTTAGGCCTGTTTTCTGCGAGATTGGTTGCTTATGATAGCTTATGTTAGACAAATAGATGGGTATTTGCTATTTAGTAGAAGTAATTAATGGAGTAATTAGTTTTGAACAAGGAAATTATGACAATCATTTTGACTAGCCGAAATTTATACCTCTGAATCTCTGATATAATCAAGTTAAACGCAAAATTGCTGCTGCCCGGTACATAGACTAGTTAGTTAAGTATTTTAATATTATTTGAATTATATGTTTAAAAAATTGTTAAAAGAATTAAGAAATAAATAAATAAATAAATAAACAAAACCGGGTCGGATCCGGAATACAATTTTAGCTATCCGGAAAACCGGATACCCGGTTTTTCGGAACCGGGTCGACCCGGTATCCGGTTTTGAACACCCCTAATCATGGTCATTTCTTCCCAGTTTAGTGAATTTAGCATTTGAAAGCGTAATACTCATTTAGAAAGTTTGATGGATAAAATTAACATGGTCATTTCTTCCCAGTAGTTATAGCAGCACACAACAACATCGATAACAACACCACGGTAACAACTACAACAGCACGCACAAGTTAAATCTAAGAAACGATATGAAAAACAATACGAGAAAAGATTGACAGAAGGCAAGATAAATTTAATAAAATTAGTAATGTTAAATGTTGTTGAACAACTCACAGGATAATTAATATTCCATTAGGATCACGTCTCTAACTCATTGAAGCCTACCAAGTTAAATCTATCCTATTTAGTTAAAGTTAAAGAACAACATTACACATTAAAATTTTGACATTACTATACAAACTACTGCGCAAATTAAAGTGAATTTGAATAAAAATTGATATGAGATTCACAATACAGTTTAACAATACAAATTGATGCAAAATTGATATGAGATTTGAAATACAGATTAGTAAAACTGATTCAAACAATACTCATGGCTTTCTCGGCGCAAACTGTACTGATTAACAAATTAATTAAAAAACAATATAAATATTGATAATAAATTGATTTAAACAATACAAAATTGACTCAAACAATACAGATTAACAATAAAGACTAACAATTTATTCATAAAACAAAACACTAAAATGAAGAAATACGAAACCCTAGATTGAAGGCGTACAGACCGAAGAGTACCACCCGATTAATCTGCTCATTTTTCAAATTTCAAAATCTTTATCTCAAATCTAATATGAAAAACAATACGAGAAAGATTGACAGAAGGCAAGATAAAAATTAATATTGATAGACAATTCACTTACCAAATCAACAATATTGATCAGATAAATTCTACAGAACCATCGCAGTTGATTGAAGACAGGGGCGAGAATGGCAATTTTTTTTTCTTAGCTTTCCCTTAAAAGAGACGAATAATAGGAGTTATGAAGGAGATTGAGAATGGCGGCTCATTACCCGCTTTCAATTTCTACCTTCTTTTCATCCTCAAGGATGAAGGAAAAAGGAAGATAAGAATGAATTTGCCATTGAGGTACATTTCTACTTAAACAAATTTAATTGCTTGATTTAAATCTTCACTAAATAAAATTCTAAGTTTTGTATTTGAATCATGTGGAAATTATGGAAATTAGGTCAATTATTAATTGTTGGGTTTAATTTGATTAGATTGAAGATGAATACATGAATTAAATTAGCAATTGGTGAATTGAATGTAAAGGGGAGAAATTGATATTTGAGGTACATCAACCAAGATAAACTTTATTGAGTTTAATTTGTATGTGTAGATAAAAATTGTTGTAAATTGTTGGAAGTATGATATTATTGGCATTAAACAAAATGGATGATTGTTATTTAAAGTTGAGATTTTTGTTAGTCTTACTTTAGTTTAGGTTTTATTTTGAAATGTTAGAAAAAATGAGGAATAAAATTTAGTTGTTCATGATAAGAGCTAATCGTAGAGTATTTTTCAATATTGAATTGATTTTAGATGCAAATTGAGCGTTTACGTGTTTACCTTGAAGTAGTTATAAATTGAAGTATAGAAGTACTCTTTGTTGTTGTTGGTCTATTAAAAAATAACGTTAAATTGGGTATAATCTAAGAGACAGTGACAAATAAGTTGACTAGCAATAAAACGGTGAACAAAAGTTGAAAGTGAATTGTACTTGTAATTGATTAAGAAGCGAGAAGAGTTGAAGTTAGATTTAATATGGATAAGGATTGAAGATTAAATAAATAAGTATGAATCAAGACTATGATTTAGTTTATTGTGTCTATGACGATTAGCATTTTCTGGTTAGGTTTATATGAGTTGATTTCGTTAGTTGACGTCATGAAGTGATTTGTATAGTTGAGTGATCTTTGGTAATTGAGAATTATGTGATTATATTGTTGAGTTAGGATTATGAATTGGTGTGGCTAGTTTGGAATTATGAATTATTTGTTAGTTCGGATGATGAGTCGGTTTATTTATTTTAAATGATGAGATAATTATTGGTGAGTTTTGTGAAGTAAACTATGAAGTAAGTTATATGGTTAGAATTTAGTTAAGTTGTGGAAATAACTATAAATTATACGTTACGTGACAAAAATTAATCAAATATTATGCCTACATTGTTCATAAGTATCAATTTGTTTACTAATATGTATATAATATTATTGAAGATAAGAAAGATTAGAAGGACATTGACTCAAAAACTAAAAAAATGTGATGCTTGAGATAAAATAAAGGGAAATTGGTGGTTTAAGTAAATAAGACATATGAATTAGTTGTATGAAAGCATGAATAAAAGGTTGTTATTTCATAAAATCAAAGTTAAAGCAATATAAACTAATTACGTCAAATCTATTGTAGTTATTATTAACCATGTGGATGTTTATATTAAAGATTTCGATTTCATAGAGAAATCGTATTGACGAAGCTTGTCACCTTACTGTAATTAAAAATGTTGGATTTTTTATTCAAATCTTTAACAGGGGATTACAAAGGCATGTATTTCACTTTACTTGAGATTAGTTTGATTACAAGGAAATGCTCTTCCTAAAATAGAAAGTTTTTTTTTTTTTTGAACCTTGAAATTATAGAATAGTAACAGAAAAGATATAGATGGTTTAATGTTTTGACACGGTTGGGATTACCTCTGTGGTGTCTCAAGGAATTGGAACCTCGTCGGGATTATCTCGACACTACTTAATAGTTGGGGGTAAATTGATCAGTACCCCGGACTTAGATCTTCTGCTACGGTTTGGCCGTTTATGGGGTGTGCACATTAGGGATCTTTGTCTAATAGTTATCCGGAGGGCCTAGCTTGCCCAATGAAAAAGAAAATTTGTTCCATTTCCTAGATTTATGATTTAAAGACTCTAAAAGGAAAATTTTTAGTAAAGAAAATAGAAAAGAAAATCCTATTCATTCCATAGATTAAGGATTTCTAGACTTGAAAAGAAATGTTTTCGCATAGATAGTAGAAAGGTATTTGATTTATAAAAACAGAAAGAGAAGAATCAGTTTCGTAATGTATTTATAAAATAGTTTGTTTGCAAAAGAAAATGATTTATAAGATATAATTAATGTATCCTACCTACATATGTATTTGGATTCATGGTACGATATCTAGCTCAGGCTGTTTGATTAATACTACATGTCGACCTACATGAAGGTTAAAGTAAGGTGAATTCAGAAAGCAACATCAACATATTTTGTGTAAATAATTATAAGATTTCCTTTCCGCTATAGTTTTACGTATAATTAGTATTTTGGTTGGGTTGTGAGAGAAATTATATTAAGCTATGTTAAATGTGTACTCAACATAAGCTGACTATATGGTTTTGTTCTTTAAACATGTCCTCGTGGGAGACAGATTTTGAGAAGATTGATGAAGTCAACGGCAACTAAAAGTGTAAAGATTAGTAACCAACAAAGTAATCTCAACCAATCATATAAAATAATGTAAGTAAGGAAATCTTTTATTTAAAATTATTTTAGCATTGATTTTGGATTATTAAAGAAAAGATTCCACCCTTTGAGGTGATGTGATTTCGAAATGTTTGGCGTCTGTGCCACTGGCTGGTTGTTATTTTGAAATGTTGGTTTTGAACTTACAGGGTGATTTTTCAAGTCAAAGAAAATTTTGCTTTATTCGATTTACAAACGTAACTCTGCCAGATTTTCTGCAGAAATTTATATATTTTAAGTCGTTTTAAATGATTCTTATAAGATAATTTGTTTACATCTTTCGAAGGTTGTAAACTCTGATACTTAAAGTCCTTGATAAATGTCTAGCGGATAATATAATCAATTAAGTAATTGATTATATTATTAACGTAATCAATATAAGTATGAAGCTTCCGCATTCGTTTAGATTAATCTTGTTTAATCACCTGGCTAGTTTCGAATTGTTACAAATACTACTACTACTAAGACAATTTAGAAAATAATAAACTTTGACAATAAAATATTAAACTATTACAATTAATGTAATTAATGACAAGAAATTAAAATGACAGGAGATTTAATGCTAAAGAAAGCTTACAAGAATTAAAGAATGTTTAATGGAGTACCAAAAAGAAGACCAAAAAGAGGAACCAAAGAACAGGAAGTAGGAGGAAGAAGAGATTTTTCCATCTCAACCCCCCTCGTGCTCAAGGGAGGCTTAACCTAATTTCCCCTTATTAAAACTCAATTAACCTTAGGAACTTAATTAAATTAAAGATAAGATAAAATAATACAAAATTAAAAATAATGAAAAAAAGGTTGCACGGAATGAAGAAGGAAAAACCTATTCGACGATCATCTCCACGCCCAGGAAGCCGAGTCGGCTTTTTAGGCTGACAATTACAGCTAAACTTATAATGGTCGTTATCTCTTTCCCAGTTGTCGGAATTGAGCATATAATATATCGTTGGATAGCTCTTGAAGTCTAATTTACAATTTACAATGCCGCAAACCATGCATTAATACAATATTTCTATTAAAAGTTATGACCAAAGAAGTAGACATGTATCAAATTCCACCTCAAAACTTTTGTATTATAAACACTCTTCTACTCAAACTCAAGTTGAAACCTTTTATTTGAATCTTTATGCCTTTTAGAGAATACATAAATGAAAATTATGGCAATAGAAAAAGTTATATGCAGGAAAGGACGACAATCGACAGTCGATAGGCAACACAAACGTCAATCGACAGGGACAACAAATGTCCAGGTGGCCGACATGAGGCTTTGACTAGTGGGTTGTGGTCTTGGTAGAAGCTTTAGGGTTTTAATGAATAATGAGAGTAAAGGTTAGGGAGAACTTGAGAGAAGTACATGTCTGAGAGGATTACGCGCATTACTTCACCCAAAATTTTCCTTTAAGTTTTTTTTAAAAAAGTTCCCCGAGGCACGTGCCTAGTGGGCCCCATGTAAATTCATTAATTACCGTGTATATTTAATTTCAACAGTTTTATGGATCAAAGATGTCCAATAACTTTTATAACTAGCACTAAGAACCTGACCTTGTGAATTTGTAGTTATAAAACCAATTCCGACTAAGCTGATTGACAATATGAATTAGCAAATACAAAAGAATAGTGTATATAGAGAATGCATATATATATATATATATATATATATATATATATATATATATATATATATATATATATTATGGAAAAAGTAAGTGAGAATGCATATATATCATACATATACATCAAGTTCATTTCTCTTCAAATGTCTTACTTTATTCTAAATGGCATAATGAAGATAAATGTCTCTTATATCTTACTTTGCTTCATATGACATAATGAAGATGATTTTTCCTTAATACGTTTACTTAATTTCAAATGACATAATGCAGAAGAATTTCCTTTCATATGTCTAACTTATGTTCCAAGTAAGATGATGTATATTAACATGTGTTTTAAACCTTTAATAAAATCATATAATCAAACAATATAATAATTTAACATCATGGCATAGTACCAATAAGCATCTTATGGAAGGATGAAATAATTGGCGAGTGAGTGCCAGTATGCTTTTCCACATATCTATATCCACCTAAAATTTTAATACCTGTCATCTACCCACCACTCATGGGTGGATAACATTTTATGCACACGTCTGTCCACCTAGATGTGCATTCAAACTCTTTACCGCTCACTATGGCCAACTTGATATACCCTTATGGGTATACTTACTTATACCTGCCTTGCATTCATTTTATGTCTCATGCATAAGATCGAAGCAGTGTGTATATTTAGTTGTATATCTAATTTATTAAAAGGTACAATGTCTATAAATAAAATTGATATCCATAATTTTTTGTCAATAGCTTAAATAAAAATATACAAAATGAATATAGAGTAGTATATTGTAAATTTGGGGAGGGCGGGTATGAGGCAAGTAAAGAGTGTATAGGGCATAGCGGATCGGTATGCAGTGGGGTGGATGGATATAGGACGGGTAAGACCTCATAGTCACAACCTACACACTATATATGGTGGGTAGGATTTTTCATACTCATATTAACCCACTATCCAACTAATTTATAACCATACCCATCTCAATTTGGGTGGATGCGATGCAAAACCCTTATAGTTTTATCCGTATGTTACCCCAAATCTTATGTCATTCGGTGTGATTTTATCCGATTATTACTTTGATGTGTAACCTCATACGACTTGATTATAATTATTAATATATAGAATTGCAAATATTTTGAATTAAATTTATATTTATATAAATTAGCAAATTAAGTTTCCATATAAATTATAAAATTTAACATTCATGTATCGCACGTAGGGCTAAATAAAGTTTAGTCTAAACCGCAAAACAAACAAAGTCAAATCATAATTTTAGTAATTGATCTGGCCTACAGTCAAAACAGTTTGCTCCGAGTATTTTTAAAGGTGTTCGGTATGGTCCTTGTTTTTTTAGAGCTGATCGGACCAAAAACTGTAATATGATCGAAAATCATAATTTTATTATTTATTAAAATAGGTAGTTACCTAGATATTTGAGATATATAAATATTTGATGCAATAACAAATATATTAATTTAGAAAGAAAAAACAAAAATAAACAACATGTGCACCCCTTATCGCTAGAGAAACTTTCAATAGGTGTCACGCTTCTCTTCGAAGTTTTATTAAGAGATGTTTTGGTGCAGGGATGGAAGATACTTACCAAAGTGCAACAAGTTAGTGTTGAGACACAAACACAAATCATTGTTGCGACATTTGCATATTACATCCGAATAAATTCATCAAATAATACACTTTTTTGAGTGTTGGAAGAAGATCCTAATTTTATACTATTGTTTGGGCTTCTGAATTTTGAGTTATCTCTTAGTTTAAGTTGTCATAATAAAAACGTTAGCAAAATAAAATACACTATTAATATAATCATATTTTTATGGTTGCTCAAATGATGTCAAAATAGAAGACATAATTGATTTTATATTTGCATTATTAATATATATTTTAGGTTATTGTATTATTTTTTTATAATTTATCTTAGAAAATTATTTACTTCTATTAAAATTTGTCAAATTATTATTGATATTTGATTAATGATTTATACAAAATAAAATATAAAAGTTAAGTATCTAATATTTATTAAATAAAAAACTATCCATTTTGACAATAACTTTTGCTGAATTAAAATATTAACCAGCAGAGTAAATAACAACTACTTATACTATAGGCTATAGCTATCTAAAAATTACAGTTATCCATAACTATTTAGATAGTTGATAAGTGCCTCACAACTCCCTTATACCAAACACGCCCATAAATACTTTTTACGTTTTGAAATACTTGCAATGTTCGACTTTTCATGTAGTTCATATACATAATTAAAAATTCTAAAAACAAAATTCCATTAAAGTATATTTTAACTTATAAATTTTGACCGATCAAAAATTAAAAATAATAAATATGTAATACTCCCTCCTATTCAGCTTATGTGTCTCATTTTCTTTTATGATCAAGTCACCTTAATTCTCTCATTTCTATTTTTGGTATGGGTTTTTGACTTTTATGCCCTTAGTAGCTTTATTCTATTTTCAATTATAACCTTCATTACCCATACTAATTTTCCTCCCTTACATTAAGAATCCATAATATCACTCTCTTTCTTGTCCTTAGGGTTCCACTTTTGACTCTTTTTAAAATTCGTAAAAAGTCAACTAGAAAGTGAATAAGAGGGTATATAATATTTTAAATATTGTAAATAATTAAGAACTTAATTTTTTTAACAAAGTCGTCCCCAACAAATCTACAACCGCGCCACGACGCTGAAATCTTTATCTCCGGAAAAAAAGGCGGAAAATGAAAACTCTTCAAAATTTCAATTATTTTTGGAACTCAAAAGATAAACCACGTCATCGATCCGTGACAATTCGCTACATCCAATCACAAACAACTTATCATTTCTATATAAACACTTCCCCATTAGTTTCAATCCTGAATCCAACCAATTCTCAGTTTCTCTCTCCAAAGCCATTCCGATTAAAAATCCTTTTCTCTCTCTAAAAATTATCATTAACAATGGCCCCTAAAGCTGAAAAGAAACCAGCTGAGAAGAAGCCAGCCGCTGAGAAAGCTCCGGCTGAGAAGAAGCCGAAGGCCGGCAAGAAGCTTCCAAAGGAAGCCGGAGCCGCTGCCGGAGACAAGAAGAAGAAGAGAACCAAGAAGAGCGTGGAAACCTATAAGATCTACATCTTTAAGGTTTTGAAGCAAGTTCATCCTGACATCGGAATCTCTAGTAAGGCTATGAGCATTATGAACAGCTTCATTAATGATATTTTTGAGAAGCTTGCTCAGGAATCTTCTAAACTTGCTCGCTACAACAAGAAGCCTACTATCACTTCTCGGGAGATTCAAACTGCTGTCAGGCTTGTTCTTCCCGGTGAATTGGCCAAGCACGCTGTTTCTGAAGGAACTAAGGCGGTTACAAAATTTACTAGTTCTTAATTGTGATCTTTGAAGTTGATGTATTAGGGTTTGAGGCTTTGGTTGAATTGTTGTGGATTTGAAAAAAATTGGGGTGGTTTTTTTGATTGGAGGTTATGCGATTAGGGTTAGGGTGTTAGTTTTAAATATTATTGTCCATGTGTTTGATCTGTAGATTATTAATGTTTCTGAGTCTGTATTTACTTTATGCAGATATGAAATAGTATGACTTTTGTTTAATGGCGAGTATTTATGTTTCAGACTTGAATTATATTATTTCTTCATGTTGATTCTGATTCTAGGTTATCTTGATTTCTGTTTTGTGATGAGGTCGATTACAAAAGAATTTGTGTTAGTTGTCAATGGTCACATAATTTTCAATTGATACAATACAGTAGTTGATTGCAAGCATTTGAAATCTTTCGTATTCAAGGCTCGTAATATTCTCTTTTGAAAAGGATAATAATTTTGTATACTCTACTTCTATACAAGAAGGAAGGGGTAATGTGATCATTCGAATTTCGAAGTAGATAGCTAATTGAAAAAGAAATTGCAAAGGGGAATTAAGCGGTTGCTTTGCCTTTAGTCTTGACTGCATTCATTGTTACTTTGCAGATGGCATTTCTTGTTACAACCTCACCGTCTACTATCCTTATGATTTAATTTTTTCAAGAACAGATAACATTAAGCGGTTGAAGCAAGACAAAAAGTAACTTTTTAGTTTTATTTATGCTGTAAGGGATTTTCCCTGGAATAGGCTGGTGGGTTAGTGAAGGTATGTTGCCCAAGGAGATTCTGTAGTTTGGTATTGTAATTTCAATATTAATGGCTTGAAATGTTAGTTCATTGTGGTTTTCCGGAGGCATTGATTTGTCTGTTCGAGTGTCAACTCAATTCATCATTTGTGCAAATTACCAGCATACTCGAGTTAATTTTTGGTCATTTTGGGTGAATTGCAAATTAGTTGACACTAGTTTGATATTATCATTTGTGATCTGATGGGTATTTAGTTAATTTTAGGCCTTTTGTGATGATAAAGTTTGCTCTGTTGAGCAAGTAGGCAAAAGAGTCTCTGCCTATTTAGTATATTATGTGGAGAAGACTGAAGGCTTTTTTTTGGTTGCTGGTTAATTTCATTTTGTGAATTTTGGTGTTTGTTTATCGTGTCACTGTAGTATCTTATGTTAGTCGTGTTTTGCAGTTCAATAACAATTCTCCAGCATGTTGTGAGTTGTATGGGAACTGATTTCTTGTCGTCGGGATGTTGTTTTGGCATTGCTTGTTCTTTGTTTTGGGCCATTGTTTTATGGCAAAACCAGCATTGCTGGAAATGTTCAAAACTCAATGATGGTGTTCTTGTTCGAGAATGAGATGTTACTTTTGGTGTTGTTGAAATTCAGCCATATTTTCTGAAATATTCTTATGGTGAAGTTACACCCTGTCTTTGCTTATGGGGTTTTTAAGGACACAAGTCATTGGGGGTTGGAGATTGGTGGATTGCTTTTGTGTATCTGGGGACGGGTGGGGTCCCTAAAAACCTGTCCACAATTTCTTTTGCCATTTGTTCAATACTTTGATTAATAAGCAATCAATTCTTACTTTGGAGTTTCACTTGACCCAAAAATCAGGTCAGTACTTCATGATATTTTGAAAAAATGCTTCCAAAATAAGGTTGGCGGACTATCCCTTTATGGTTACTGGTTCATAGTAATTTGCTCCAGATTAATTGATTTTAAGTTTGTATGCTATACCATAAATTAAATTGACAAATACTCTCCTAAAAGTTGTGTCTTTACTTCCCTCCAAGCTCTGCATCACTTCCTGGCTCCTGCATATGCTTCTCTTAGTGGCACCCTAAAGTTTTCTTCATGTGCTGTGGTGATTTTAACCTCCTCCGATAATCATAATGTAAAATTTTATATATTTTCTTACTGCACAGCATACAATTCCTGATTAAAGAGTTTTTAGGTCATTTGGTGCACATAGGGAAATGGAAAGGAACCAACAAAAGGAGTTTTCATATCATGTTTGGGTCTGAAAATCATGTAAAAGATGAAGTTTCGCAATGAGTGTTAATTGGCTTTCTCAGTCCACCCCTCGCTTTTTTTGGCTCTCACATCCGTCACCACTAGTCGCAGAGCAACACTTGTTCGGTGGTCACCACTCACCACCTTCATCTGAACAATAATTTTTTTAGAAATTTAGATTATTTTTCCCTTCCTCTGCCCATCAGTGATTGGGCGGTGTGGTGTCAGTGGTGATTTTGCTTTTTAGTAGTGGTATGATGGAGGTGAGGCTGTTTTTTCATGTGAAGTGGCTAGTGGGGGACAAAGACAAGCATCTGAACACAGGATGAAATTGATACAATGAGGATGATGCCGGTGCTCCAAGGACCAACTGGAGGTAGGTTTACAGCGGTCCAATCCCTGGCGTTGTAGTTGTAACTTGTAGCTGGTGATAGTGATCGACTAGTCACCAGGTTGCTGGACATGGTAGAACCGTAGAATGTTGCATTGTGACCTGGTGTTTTTAAACTTTGCTGACCTGTGGAATGATTTGAGAAGTGGAAGTCTCTGGGTTGGGTGTGGGAATCAAAGTATAGGACTTTGGGGGCTTTTGAAAAAGAAAAGGGCAGTTAAGGCAGTAAAAACTGCAGCTAATAAGGGCTTTGACATCCTTTCTGTATCTTGATTCAGCCAAAACAAACATCCACTTAGTCCTTCTAACTGCTATGTGATCAAATCTCACCCTCCTTCCCTCCTTTTCCTATTGACAATTGAATGTTATAGGTTTTGAGTGTAAATTTATGTGTCTGAATGTTGACTTCACGTTTCTTTGTTTATTTAGCCTCTATAAGTATTTTTATGTTTATTTTTTTCTGGAAATATTTACAGCCATAATTGCTATGCATGGGATGTCGAGTAGGGGTTGAAAAACTTTAATATATGGCACGGTGGCGAGGTTTCTCCTTTCTGCATTCCTTCGGCAAAGAGAAGTCCAGGTAAGATCCAGTTTAAACCATACTCCTTAGGCTATATCCAATATTTTACCTTCTCTGTGGCATTGAGGAGATGTGCTGTTGTCTCTAGGTTTTCCCTTTGCTATCAAAGTTAGCTTTATCTAGTGCAACATTTGATTTGATTCATTCTCTATAGGGTCAAAGATTTATATTTCTTTGGTTTCGTATTATAATTAGCAATAAATGGCTCATTAAAATATATATTATGTGATTTTTGCCATCAAGAGCCAATCGAAAATAGCCTTTTGATAAGGGTGCGTACCCGATATATCCGATCCTCTAACTCCCCCTTGGTTGGGAGCCTATGTAGGAGCCACTTAATGACATTGGAGGTATTAAATTGAATTTTGTATTTGAAGATATGTAATTATTTTAAACATAGGATAAACGGCTGAACAACCAAATCAGTGGTGAGCCGGTAACACTTAAAACCCTGCATTTAGACGGAATGACTTATCTGCTAATTAGAGAAATATACTCTCGATGTCCAGATTTGTTTCATATATTGATTTAGGTTGCCAGAAATTGTTGTCATACAGCTTTTCTTTTTAGTAAATAAATGATTGAGGGAAATTTGTTCAGAATGAGAAAAGTTGAGTGACACCAATCACCATGGATTTATGTGGTTTTGAAGAAGCTTGCTGATGGACTATCTTGGAGAAAAGTTTGAGTGGTATCATATATTGTGTGATTTTAAAAAAGCTTCTTGCTAATGGATTTGCTAAGCTTTTTCTTAACATAATAATTTAGAAATGCCAAATGTGACAAGTGGTAACAGGGAGGAGGTACTGTTAAAAAGAGCACCAACCATCTCTTCTAATAATGCTTACATTAGTCAAAAATAAACAACTAAGGGCGGTAAAATTCTACTCCTATCACCCGTTTTCTATTAGGTTAAGTGTAGAAGCTTTAACTACTTACCAACTTTTGTTGAATTTCGGAGCATTTCTAGTTGTATAAATAGGATGCTCATCACTTATATTTTTCTCATCCCATCATAACATCCTCGAGTTGTAAAGCAAAGTGAGAGCAATATTTTTTGAGTTAGTTGTCGTAACTATAAGAGATAACTACTACAATATAGTAGTAGTAAATAAAGTGTCTCCTTATATGTTTCTAGTGCTATTAATATTACTTTGAGCATTAGTTGTTCAATACCACTCTAAATTTTATTGTCTACACTATTAGAGGCAGGTCTATTATGATTTGTGGGACCCACTTTGGTAAATCATCAGTTAGGGACTAGTAAAGTTAGTCAAAATAATTTTGTTTACCTGAGTGATCAAGTGTTCACATTAAAATTTCATATGTGCGCAATCCGGGATTGTAAAGTTTTTGGTGAAAGACCAAACTTACTTATTACTTAAGAGACATAACTAAGTTATAAATGGCTGATATTGAAATTACTTGAGTGATGAAGAAATCGATGCTCAAGGGTTTTCTAGAATTGGATATCAAGGAAGATGTAGTTTGTGTCGGATGTACACTATCACTTTGTTCGAGAGAAGGTTCTACGAGGTGAAATCCAATTTATGGAAGTGAAGACAGATGACCAAGTTCCTGAAGAGTCATGCAGGACCTAAGTTTGAGAAGTTTCGTAAGCAACCTGGTATGACCTCAAGACTTACTTTGAGAGAGGGTGGTTGTTGAGGGGGAGTACTAAAAAGGTCACCCTCCATCTCTTCTACATGCTTACATTAGCCAAAAAAATAAACAACCAAGGGTGGTAAAATTCTACTTTTGTCACCCCTTCCTATTAGGCTAAGTGTAAAAGCTGTAAGTACTTGTTAACCTTTGTTGAATTTTGGAGCATTTCAAGTAGTATAAATAGGATGCTCATCACTTGCATTTTCTCATCCACCATAGCATCCTTGAGTGGTAAAGCCAAGTGAGAGCAATATTTTTTGAGTGAGTTGTAGTAAGTATAAGAGTGAGCTGCTACAATATAGTAGTAGTATATATATTGTCTTCTTATATGTTTCTGGTGCTATTAACAGGCCCAACTCTTAACATGAGCTCCAAGAGCAAACATTACATAGACATCATATATTGTCTTCCTTGTCTTGTTAACATATGTTGTTTGAGCAGACATTACATAGGCAGATTCCAAATATTGTCCCTCTAGTATTGGTGTTGAATTATTCTCCAAATTTTGTTACACCTTTACATCTTGAGGTCCAAAGGGCACATAGTTTCTTGAGGCTGGTAGTTGATACTGACAATAAATTCTTTGTCATACTTGGAACATGGTAGACATTATCTAGCTGAACTTTCTTGTTGCTGAACCGCAGAGTTACCACCGCCTTCCAATATGGATATTTGGCAGCTTTGATTTATTTGTTGTAATAACAACTTGACCATGCTTATACTCGGATATACTCACAAACTTTTCTAAATTTCCAGTTCTGTGATTCAAACAACCAGAGTCAATGATCCAATCATCTTTGTAATTGATCATGTTATCATTTGTTGTGACAAATGCAATTTCCTTTGGTTCGCTGTTGCAGGTTAACACGAACATCATGTCGAAAGGTTGTTCTTCCACATCTACTTCATTTTTTGAACTAACGGCGTAGGATGGTTGAAAATCCCATTCCTTTTCGCTTCGTTTTTCTAGCTCTACCGAAGTTGCAACATTCTCTTCTACTGTCTTAGACCGACATTCTCAAGCATAATGTCCCTTCTTACTAAACTTGTAGCACACGACCTCTCGTCGTATCTGAGTCTTATCTTTATTCTAATTTTTTTGTCGATCCCAAGCTCCCCCTAAATGGAATGCCTCTTTTTTCTCCTCCTTTCCGGAATCCTCATGACTTTTGATTTGACTTGCAAGGTAATGGATTACTTGACTCACCTATCTTCTCACCACTCTTATTTGAATTTTGGTTTCCAAATAAAGTAGTCTGTTCATCCTTAATAGAAACTCCTGACATTTGTTTGTTTAGAGCTTCCTGATTAGCTAATACATTTTCAAACTCAATTAGAGTTGTTTGTGTAGCCCAACCTCGGATTGCCGTGACAAGACCATAAAAACTCGGCTTCAAGCCGTGCACAATGATCTTTCGCATCCTAGTCTCTGTGAATGGATTCTCTGGATCCAACTTTGTGATTTGCTCATACAAAGTCTTGACTTTAGTGAATTATTGGTTCACTGTCAACTTATTTTGTTGAATCGACATTAGCTTGTTCTCGAGCATTTGGAGTTAAGCATCGTTCTTCTTTGAGAACAAACCAGATAATGTATCCCACTCCTCCTTGGGTGTCTTTGCATCCTTAATGTGGTGCAACAACTTGTCCTCAACTATTGCTTCTAATACGTACATCGCCTTTTCAGCTTTCATCTTTCATTTCTTTAACTCTTACATCGGTTGGTACTGTTGTATCACCACCACTGATTATACTCTAAAGGTCTTGACCCAACAAATAAAATTGCATACGTATGCTCCATGTAGTGTAATTATTTTTGTTAAGTTTCTCAATATTACCGGATGTACCAGCAATATCCGCCATTTGTGACTTAGTTACGTCTCTCACGTAATAAGTAAGTTTGGTCTTTCACCAAAAACTTCATAATTTTGGATTGCTCACAAATGAAATTTCAATGTGATCACTTAATCACTTGGGTAGCCAAAATTATTTTGACTAATTTTACCAGTCTCTGACTGATAATTTACCAAAGTGGGTCTAACAATAGACCGTTTGGCTTTGATACCAGTTGTTGAGAATTTCGAGGTATATTTATGTGAAAGGTATAGTAAAATAATAGTGTGGACAATGAAATTTATAGTGGTATTAAACAACTAATGCTCAAAGTAATATTAATAGCACTAGAAACATATAAGGAGACAATATATATAGTACTACTATATTGTAGTTGCTTACTCATATACTTACTATAACTCACTCTAAAAATATTGCTCGCATTTTGGTTTACCGCTCAAGGATGCTATTTTAGGAGGATGAGGAATATGCAAGTGATGAGCATCCGATTTATACTACTAGAGATGCTCTAAAATTCAATAAATTTTGGCAAATATTTAAAGCTTTACACTTAGCCTAATAGAGAGAGGGTGATAGGAGTTAAATTTTACCATCCTAAGATGTAAATTTTTGAGTAATGTAACTATGTAAGCATTGTTAGAAAAGAAGGTGTTGGATGCCTTTCTTTAACAGAAATTAGTTATACAGAGAAAAAGTAGGTTGTTGAATGTTTTAGACAAGTATGTAGCTGGCTAATCTGACCGTCAGAGTGATGTTTGTTGATGTATCAGCAAAGATTTGTTTTAGTGCTCTAAAAATTTACGAGGCGGCCCTGGAGCATCACAATGACAAACACAATGAATGGTGCACAGACAATTGCTTTTATATGTCCTACTTATCTGCTAAGTGTAGTTATGTTTCATCTTTGATTCTCATTGCTCTGTTTCATCTTGTGCAGTTTGTTTAGTCTTGCTTTATGCCTCCTGTGAACTCAGATTGTTCGACATTTCTCACACCGAATCCAAATCAACACCTAAGCTCTATATCTAATTCTAATGCTGCAAAGTGCTACCGAAACATCCATCATTATCATATTCGGTATATCCCGTTCATATAAGCTATGATCAGGACCTGAATACCCAACTCTCTAGCACCCCACATTTGAAATTTCTGATACTGAAAGAGATGAAACAAATTGGTACACCCTCAATTTGTTCTGCATACGAAGCGTGACAGGAAGAATTTTTTGCACTGCTATTTTAAGAACCAAGGATGAAAGTTGATTTTCTTTCGTCTTGTATATTTTTAGTCGTGTTTTTGCCTTTGGCCTGTACTAATTTGATTGATTCATCCCTCAACTAAGAATTTCATTGTATATCAACGTTAGATTTCATTTTTAGCACCAAAAACAAAAGAGCTAATTGTGTGAATATTGGCATCATTTATAAGTATTGAGTTTTTATATATCTAGTACAAATATTCGTGAAATAGTCTATAATACACTCTTTATGTTTTTGTAGTTTCTTTTAAAACTTACTTTTTATTTTGAATTGTTTCTTTTATTTCACACTTTTAAATTCGATAGTAGGTTCACATTATATTTGATTTCCTCTTTCATAAACTTATTGTCATTTTTTTTATTATTAATAATTTTTTTAATCTAGTAGAAGTATCTTATTTTCATTTATCTTACTTTTAAGCATTATTTGCAATCTATTACTTCTTTTGATTAACTTTTATATCCAATCTTGTATTTTGAAATTTAGTTTGAACATTATTGTTAGACAACAATTACGGTTCGTTTGGTTAGTGATACTAAATGGTAGTAATGAAAATGATTTATAGTGTAAAAATTCATTAAAAGTTCATGGTAATGAATTTTGATAAAAAAAAATTTTTTGTTTACAAATTTTCATTACCACCTAATACCACCTCTCCCAATAGTAATGCATTAAAATAAATTTTATGAAAGAAATAAGATGATTGAAGTTGGATAAGCAAAGCCATAAAAGTAGTTAAGAGATTTTTTAGCCAAAATTACACTAATTTTTCATTCTCATTACCGTCGTTTATTATAACCTACTAAATAAGCCATTAGTATAGTATAAACATTGGTTTAAACTTCCCATTACCTACCTTCCTATTGCAAACTTTCAAAGTAATTTGGGAAAGAAACTCCATACATACAAAAATTCACATATGATCCATATAGTTATTATTTTTTCCATTATTCAACTTTTCTACATGAATTCATATAATCACTCCATCTTTTTCTCTTGCCCAACAGTTCATATGATCCATATAATCACTCTTTTCATAAAATTATGCCAAATCAAATGAAATATTTAATTTAATTAAAGAAAATATTCCCAACATACAAATAAAATTAGTCATTGAGAAATTAGATAAGAAAACCCACAATTCAAATGTGATAAATCAATAAGCTAACTGAAAAAATATAAATGTTGAGGAAAAGATAGTATTATAAATGAGTAATCCAATAACACTAGAGAAATCGAATCAAAAAACTATTGATTCAATTCCTATACAACCAAGATACTAAAACCCTATCGTCTCATAAACCCTAATTTTAACATCTAACATTACATACAAAAACATTAATACAGTTCCAACTTCATTTAATTTTTCCCTAATTCCACCAACAAATTATCACTAACATCAACAGATCTAAGCTTTCTTTGGTGATTTGGTGGCTTTGGATGGAGATTTAGGCTCTTTGGGAGTCTTCTCTGCAGTCTTCTTTGGCAACAAAACCGGATTAATGTTTGGAAGAACACCTCCATGAGCAATTGTTACTCCAGCTAACAATTTTCCAAGCTCATCATCGTTCCTCACTGCAAGAAGAACGTGCCTTGGGATGATTCTATTCTTCTTGTTGTCTCTTGCTGCATTTCCAGCCAACTCCAACACCTTCATTTTTTTTCAAATCCGAATCTAGGGTTAGAATTTAAATCATAAAAACAAAAACAAAGCTCAAAACTCAAAAACCGAATAAAACTGTCTGTTAGTTTAAAGAATTGATTGAAAACAGATCATGAATACATCAAAAAGCATTTGCCAGAAAATGACTCATATTAAAATCTAGCTTCGCAATTTTCTTCGCAAACAAAAATCAGAGAGAAAGAATGATACCTCAGCTGCAAGGTACTCAAGAACGGCAGCCAAATAAACGGGAGCACCGGTACCAACACGTTGAGCATATCTTCCTTTCTTCAAATACCTTCCAATTCTTCCAACTGGAAACTGCAAACCAGCTTTAACTGACCTTGAAACTGGCTTCTTCTTTGGGCCTCCTCCTTTCCTTCCGGCTGCTCCTTTCTTTGCCTTTCCTCCAGTGGAATCCATTGTTAGATTTTTTTTAACTTTCTCTCTCTAAAAAAAATGGAGTTTTATTTCGCAGGAAAGAAATAGTTGAGATGGAGTTCGAAGTGAGATGAAGTTATAGAGGGGAGGGAGAATGTTTATAGTAAAGCTGTCAAAGAGCAAGAAATGTAGTGCCCAGATTGGATCGTGATTTTACACCGTTGGATCTTATTGTATCCGTGGTTGAACTTTGTTTTGATTGCGATCCGTGTGCCTTTGAATAAACCAATAGAAAAGCAAGTCTGAAAATGTATTTTTTTTTTTTTTTTTTTGGAAATTTTTAATCCCGCCACCGTAAATATATTTGTATTTTCGCCTTCTTGCCGCTCATCAGCTTTTTAAATTAGCTCGACTTATTTTAGTTTTTGTTCCTTTTTCTTTTTTCCTATTCCACTAATATTAAAATTATCATTACACCAAAAAAATAAAAAAATATTGTAGTCATCAATTTCGAAAAACAAAGTTGCAAACTTGCAATCACCATCACCAAAATTTAATAATTGTCATTGTAAAGTTGCGTGAAAATTTTTAATGTATGAGAATTTAGTTTCTTATTAGTTGCTATTTTTCTAGGAATTAAATAATGTTGTTTAATTGGTCGTATTAATTTTACAATAACAACAATATGTAAAAATCAGTAACAAAAATATGTTTTAATAATTAAAAATTTGTTCAAATAAGCAAAAATCAATTACAATCATAAAAATTAAGTACGCATACAGACAAGTTGTTGAGGCATGAAAACATTAAAATGTTATGTTGAGAATATTTTCATCATATATTCAATATAATAATAGATCTAAATGAAGTAAGAAGAGAAACTAATAACTCATGAGGTAATCTTGAATATTGTCTTTACAAAGAGTCAAAGAGATAACTATAAAAGAGGTGAAGGAAGTTTTCAAGAAAATTGAGAGTGAAGAAAATAATAATGCGAAAATAAAAGTATAGATCAGGGTTTGGGTTTTGAATATTATTTGTATGATTTCTATGAACATTACAGCTCCATACTTATACACAAAATGCTAATAATAAGAAAGGAAACAAAATCATTACCATATTTCTATACATGAATTTAGGCAATAAAATAATAATCTTAAACATATGAAAATAATATACTTTCCTATACTCCCTTTCAAGTTAGTTCACATGATCACCAATGCCGAACTTGCACAGAGCAGTACTGAAAGCTTCAGATGCTACAACTTTTAAGAGAATATCAACAAGTTGATCTTTTGATCTGACAA
This sequence comes from Amaranthus tricolor, assembly GCF_026212465.1. Classification (NCBI taxonomy): domain Eukaryota; kingdom Viridiplantae; phylum Streptophyta; class Magnoliopsida; order Caryophyllales; family Amaranthaceae; genus Amaranthus; species Amaranthus tricolor. The sequence goes on along the minus strand of NC_080051.1, from coordinate 18,014,952 downwards.
ATGAAAGACGGATGATCTTATTTTCTAGCTTCTCTTTAAGAAATGTCTGTCAATCTCAATTCGGTCATGTTGAAGTCGGTTCTCAGAGATGCTAATGACTGCTTTACTGATACAATATAGGTTACATGCCTCTTTCATCTTAGTTCACTCCGTCGCTTCCTAACCCAGAGCATTTCTGTCAATCTCAAGTGATGACCATATCGTCTACATAGATAATAAGACATGTGATTCAACCATCATTTTTCTTGAGGAATAGAGTATGGTCAGAGTTACTCTGTTCATAGCCAAACCTTTTCACAACTGCAGTAAATGTAACATTTGAGAAATTAATAATTTAAGACGAGTGAATATAAGAGAATTATTAGTACGAGAATGACCTCACACTAGTGGAAAAAAACGTATATGCTACTAATCATTTGCTGCGGTTTTTAATATAAGCAGCAAAAAAAAGGAAAAACAATTAAAAAAAATAAATTCCACAAATGCTGCTGTTTTCCAGAAGCCCGCAGCAAATAACATCAAATGCTGCGGTTATTTCTTCGCCCGCAGCAGATAAATTCATCAAATGTTGCGGTTTGTTCTTTGCCCGCAGCATTAACCTCTTCAAAAACCCGCCATTTAACGTTAAAACATGCAGTTCGTTCTCTTTCATTGTTCAAAAACACGACTGTTGCATTCTCCTTCAAAACCCTCTTAAAAAACCTGCGGTTATTTCTTGTCTTCAATCCCTCTTCTTCATCATCTTTGTTCTTGTTCTTCTTCATCATTCTTGCTCTTCTTCATCATCTTTGCTATTCATTGTTGTTGCCGACTGCGGTTATTTGCTCTTGTTCATCTTCAAAACTCACGAATTAAGGTATTATTTCTCTTTTTAATTTCAATACATACGAAAAACCTTTAAAATGTGGTTTGTTAATCTACTGCATACGAAAAACCTTCAAAACTTAAAGGTCTTGTTCATCTACTGCTTTAAAAAACCTTTAAGTTTTTTTGCAAGTTAATACATATGAAAATTAGTGCTATTTTTTTTGTTTTTCTTTGTAGATTATTACATAACCCACGAAATCAAGGTAATTTCTATTTGTTTTGTAAATTTGCAAGTTTATATTTTTATTGTTTCACTTGTAATTTAGTAATTTAGTTAAAAATGTGGTTTGTTAATTATTTGCATATTTAGTAATTATTTGTGAATGTGGTTTGTGTGGTTTGTTAATTATTTGCATATTTTGTTAAAAATATGGTTTGTTGTTATACTTATCTTTAATTATTAGAATTAGAATACTTATATTTCTCAGGTTAAATGATTTAATTTTATTATTTATATTTTGAATATGATTTTATTTACAATGTAGTGCTTAATATTGAATTATGAAATATATAATTAAAATATGTTTGGTTATATAGAATTAGAATATGTTTGGTTATATAGAATTAGAATATGAAGTATATGAAGTATGAAGTATACAATGTTAATTATTCAAAGTATATATTTTTAGGGTTAAATATGTTTGTTATAAATAAGTATATATGTTAAAAGTTGTGTATTAATTTTGTTTTGAATTAATTAATCACACTAATTAGGATGACAAAAGATCGTTCTTGGATGTATGAAAGCATTGAATCGTCGAAATTTATGGATGGCGTATTAGAAATTTGTAGTATTGCGTTGAACATCAAGTTAGGACGGGGGGAGTTGGTTTTTATTGCCCATGTGTCACTTGTGGCAATGTATCAAAGGTAGATAGTGTTGATATCCTTAGGGAGCACATACTTCGACGTGGGTTTAGGCCTCAATATCATGAGGAGGGAGTTTACAAAGAGAAAAGTGTTGTTGAGGACGTCAATAATGTGGCTGATGTTAATGAGGATGTAGTAGATCATGTTGATGGGTATGAGACAGATGAAAAGAATGTCGATGAGGATGTGGATCGTGTTGATGAGATGATGGAGGGAGTCGAGGATGAGTTAGGAAAACGTCCTCGTGTTTTGACTTGTTGACAGAGGCTTCTCAAAAGCCTTTGTACCCTGGATGTACAAAGTTCACCAAACTAACAACAGTGTTGACAATTTTCAACATTAAGTCAAAGTTCAATTGGAGTGACGCTAGTTTCACAATGTTATTAGAAGCGTTAGGTGAGATGCTTCCTGAGGGAAATGAACTTCCAAAGTCGACATATTATGTCAAAAAGCTCATGTGTCCTTTCGGCTTAGAGTATCAGAAGATTCATGCGTGTCCGAATGATTGTGTGTTGTATCGGAATGAAAACGAGAACTTAGAAGAGTGTCCTAGGTGTGGGTTATCGCGCTACAAGCGTAAATGGGCTCGGGATGCTAAAGGGCCCTCGGCTAAGATATTGTGGTATCTTCCAATAATACCTAGATTCAGGCGCTTGTTTTCTATAAAGAAAAATAGGGTGAAGAAAGGTCACTTGCTGACACATCCAGCTGATACTCCGTAGTGGAAGACAATTAATAGGTTGTATAAGACATTTAGGGATAAAGATTGTAATTTAAGGCTCGGACTATGTACGAATGGAATGAACCCATTCAGCAATCTTAGTTCTCAACATAATACTGGGCCGGCAATGTTAGTAATCTACAATTTGCCTCCTTGGTTGTGTATGAAGCGTAAGTACATCATGCTTTCGCTTCTAATCTCGGGTCCTAAACAACATGGAAATCATATAGATGTATATCTTGCACCTCTCGTTAAGGATTTGAAAAAGATGTTGGATAAAGGGATTTTTGTGTTTGATGCACATGCTAATGAGGATCTTAGTAGAGTAATTAGTTTAGATTTTTTAAGGACAAGATTACCATGTATCTATCTAATTTATGCTTTTGGTAGAGTAATCAGTTTAGATTTTTGACTTTCGTGTGTGTGTGTGTATATATATATATATATATATATATATATATATATATATATATATATATATATATATATATATATATATATATATATATATATATATATATATATATATATATATATATTTGATTGTAATATATATCAATTGTGTGTGCATATATATATATATATATTTTTTGTCAGCCTGCATGTCTCAACCTTAGGATCCAAAATGAGCATCCAAATGTCCATATTTATGATATCTATTGCTTGGGGACTTTAGCTTATTTGTAAATTAATCCAAATACATCTTATTTGCCAAAAAAAAAACTCAGCAACCAAAGAGATCGATATCATTCTTTCAACCCCTCTATGAATTTTGCCCATCTCAATTCTTGACACCCTACTGTTTCTACCTTGTTTATCCAAATATTCTCTATATACATACCCCTTAAATTTTTATGTGATAATCTAGACTCTTATTAAAATAACTACATATGCCACTATAGATTATAGTAACAACTACATTGCCACTAAAGACCAAATAAAGTGTTGTTAAATCACTTTATAGTGGAACTAAAAATAAAAACCAATAATTGTTACACTAGAAATGTAAACCAGTGACATTTTTTAATGCCATTAAATCCAATGTTGCAAAAAGTTAAATTTATTGTAGTGTATTCTACATTTTAAAATTATCTTTTTGATAATACTTTGTTTTGTGTATTTTTCCAGTTCAATTACGGTTTTATTAAGTAGAATTTAGATTTAACTATATAACAATTAGAGAAATTACTTTATAGAATAGTTTTATTGATGTAATTCTCTAAGATGATAATCCTAGTCTTATTATTAAAGTTGTATCGAACGCTCTTGAGTGATGTTATGATCTTTTTATTCTTTAGGAAACGATTTCTTTGCGTGCTCTTTGTAGTTGATAGCTGCAAATCGATCACGGCTCTTTGAAGCGTCTTGTTGGTGAGCAGTAGCAGTCCCTTAAAGGGTCTGGCCAAACTACTTTTCGTGTAAAATAGTTTTATCAAAGTTCTTTTGAAATTGAACATTGATTGAGATAAATGTTGTTGTGACTGCTTATGTTGATATTATGATATGGTTAATGGATCGGGCTTGTGAGCTGGTCATTGACGGAGTTGAGGAACATTGTTCCCTGCTCCCTGTTTTTGAGGCGAGTTGTCATTCAGATATTGACTAGCTTCACCCGAGAGCGACATAGCCATAGAGCTATGGGGCACCTCTCAAACTAGACTCCTTGTGCGCACATAGATCTAGGAAACTGAAGTTGCTTTTAAACTTGAATTTTTTGAATTACTGTGTTTTGTTGTTTTGTATTGTTACTTCTCATTCAGTTAAACCTAACCCCCTGTTGTTTCCAACTTTTAGATTGTCTACAGATCGAAACCGGTCGGGAACGATGGGTTAGCGGTGTGTTGGAGGTGTGGTTTATCGTGTTACAAGCGTAAAGGGGCTTGGGATGCTAAAGAGCCCCCGGCTAAGGTATTGTATCTTCCAATAATACCCAGATTCAAGCGCTTGTTTTCTATAAAGAAAGATGCGTTAAATTTGAGGTGGCATGCAGATAGGATGAAGAAAGGTCACTTGCTCACACATCCAGCTGATACCCCGTAGTGGAAGACAATTAAAAGGTTGTATATGACATTTAGGGATAAAAATTGTAGTTTAAGGCTCGGAATGTGTACGAATGGAATGAACCCATTCAGCAATCTTAGTTCTCAACATAATACTTGGTCGGCAATGTTAGTAATTTACAATTTGCCTCCGTGGTTGTGTATGAAGCGTAAGTAGATCATGCTTTCGCTTCTAATCTCGGGTCCTAAACAACATGGAAATGATATAGATGTATATCTTGCACCTCTCGTTAAGGTTTGTGAAAGATGTGGGATAAAGGGATTTTTGTGTTTGACGCACGTGCTAATGAGGAGTTTAGCAGAGTAATTAGTTTAGATTTTTGAGTTTTGTGTGTGTGTGTTTATATATATATATATATATATATATATATATATATATATATATATATATATATATATATATATATATTTCTGTCAGCCTGCATGTCTCAACCTTAGGACCCAAAATGAGCATCTAAACTTCCATATTTATGATGTCTATTGCTTAGCGAATTTATCTTATTTGTAAATCAATCCAAATACATCTTATTTGGCCAAAAAACTCAGAAACCAAAGAGATCGATCATTCTTTCAACCCCCTTTATGAATTTTGCCCATCTCAATTCTTAACACCCTACTGTTTCTACCTTGTTTATCCAAATATTCTCTATATACATAACCCTTAAATTTTTATGTGATAAGCTAGACTCTTATTAAAATAACTACATATGCCACTATAGATTATAGTAACAACTACATATGCCACTAAAGACCAAATAAAGTGTCGTTAAATCACTTTATAGTGGAACTTAAAATAAAAACCAATAATTGTTACACTAGAAATATAAACCAGTGACATTTTTTAATGCCATTAAATCCAATATTGCAAAAAGTTTAATTTATTATAGTGTATTCTACATTTTAAAATTATCTTTTTATCTTATCCACATAATACTCGCATTTTTCTATAAATAATTATACTCTTTTACACACTTTTATTCACTTAATTCCATTTGCTCAAATTTGTCCTTAAACTAGCAAATGTTGCGTTTCAAAGGAGAATTGATAAATGTTGGTAGTATATAAAAAAATTAGTTAAAAATTCTTCAGGAAAATGTTGCATTTAAAACGAATTATCCCTATCCCAATTTCACCCGGGCCTATAATTAACTTCAATAATGGTTGGATGGTATTATTTTTTTATTTGGTGTTTGGATGGCAAAAAATAAATGGAATGAAAAGAAAGTATTTGGAGAAATAAAATATTGTAATCTATTTTAACTTATTATAATCTATTAGAGTTCGCATTTTAACCTATTATAGGAGAAAATAAATGAGGTTATTTTGTTTTAAGTTGGTATTTTGTTTTGACATTTTAACCTATTATAACCAACTTTAATAGGTTAAATTATCAACTTTTATAGGTCATAATACCAACTCCAAAAGGGTTAAACGTGCGCATGAGTATTTAGGTTTTTCTCTTTTTTAATTGTTGGGTTTAGGCCCGGAGAGCCTTCAGTAAGTATAACATCAACTCCTAATACCAACTTTAATAAAGTATAATACCAACTCCAAATAGGGTTAAACAAAGCGCTGCTAACTTTAATACTCCCTCCTATTCGTCCAATGCGTTCCATTTGACTTTTCACCATTTTTTAGGTGGTCAAATGGGACCAAAAGAAAAAAGTATAGTGTTTTTAAATTTTTATAGGGGTAAAGTGAGGTTAATAGGTGTAACGGTATGAAAAAGTTAAGTTTTGTAGGGGTAAATTAGTAATATTTACATATCCAAAATAGAAATGAGACATTTAGGGTGAATAAGAGGGAGTATATATTTAGGAGGTTACCTGCTGGCTGCTGTATACGATGAACATTCACTGTATGTACAAATTTTGCTTTTAATATGCATCAAATTTGAGACCTTTCGTAATCAAGTTGTTCATTTAACCACTAAGCCAAAGTGCTATTAATGATAAAATAGAGTTTTTTTTTTATGTATTTTGATGTAGTCTTTTAAAGTTGCAATAGCTCAATAAAAATATATAATTAATTGATAATAAATTTTTTATATTCTTTAACAAAGTTTAAATTTGTTATAAGAATTGAGTTTTGTTGATATTCAAATAAATTTCTTTTATGGTTTAAATTTCTCTATCTAAATTTCAATTTGTTAGTAGAAATTAAGTTGGTATGGATTAAGTTATGTAGTCATCCAAGGGTTTAATAATCCTTAAGCAAAATTTGAATTACTTGAAGGATTGTGTTATATTTATATATATGTGTGTCTTGATTTAAAAGAGTGATTTAGTTTTGTAATTCTCTACAAAATTTAATTTGTTAAGAGAATTAAATATTTAATTTAGTTATCATAATTTATGAAATTTCAAGTCTCTTGAAGGATTTTGTGAATGTGACCTTGCTAGAATTATTTTGGTCATGAGATTTAAAAGAGAAAGGGGTTGATAATGTATGTATAAAATAATAATAATGATGAATTTTTTGAAAAAAATATGTATATGTTTTCGGGCAGCAGCTGATCTGCCTCGTTAAAGGTGCCGACCCGGAAACATTAGTTGTTTTCCGTTGCTTTATGCACCGTTGCGTTAAGAACTTGTTAAACGCTTAAAATAATTAAAAATAGTAAATGGATCTTAGAAATTACGGAATTTAGTACCCAAGATAATTGATGCGTTCCGAACGCAATGGCGAAGTCGGATTTTTCATTTGAATTTTCTAACCTGCCCGAAATGGCCCTTAAAGTTTCTGGTCAGAATGTGAAATTTGGAACCTTTGGGAATTGGATGTAAACAATTAAAAATTATCACGTCTTAGTGATATTTTAGCGTATGGAATAGATTAAATGTGTAAACACGTCCTAATACGTGATCGTTTTGTGTGTGTGTTATTTAGGACCTCGATTCATAAGAGGGCGAAATTTCGGTCGTGCTTGAATATTGTTGTTTGCAGCGCTTAAAGGTACACACTTAGACCATACTGTTTATGTGATTGTGCAAGTAGTGTTGTGTCATTTCTAGTCGAGGCTTTGTAAATCACATAAGGATTAGACAGCTCAAATAATTTGAAGGAAATTAATTGGAAATTGAGAATTTGTGTGTTTGTCACCCAAAGGGGTTGACGTTTGGTTTGGATTATTATAATTATTTGTTCCCATGGCAGTTTTGGATCATTACGGTCACCATGGGGGTATGCATACTTTAGCCTTTGGCGACCCGAATAGGACGGGCAACGTCTTAGGTCGGTGGTTGCCTTGGGATTAGCTCTCCCAAGTGTATTCCTTCAAAAATATTTGAACTTATACTTGAACGACCCGAACAGGACGGGCAACGTTACAAGTTGAAATTATCTAATAATGAATGGTTTATACTTGAACGACCCGAACAGGACGAGCAACGTTACAAGTTGGGATTAAATAATAATAATTATATTAGAGCCTATGCATGCTAGGATAAACATTTTGCTTGTATTCAACCTGATTGATATTTTTGTATGAAGTCTCTGACGTGTATTGGTTTGTTTCTTTGGAACCTATTGTGTGTTGTCATACGACGACTAGTAGGTTGATTGCAGGTGGGGTCTGGAGTGAGGTCTCGACTTAGAACCCGTAATCATCAAGACCATGCTGTTATCTTTTTGTAATAGATTATGAGTAGAAAGAAACTCTATACTTGAGTAACAGGAGATAGTGTAGTTTTCTTTTCGCTTCCGCTTATATCAAATAGTTTGTTTAGAGGCCTTTAGGCTCTCGAGTTGTACGTAAGAGATTCCACCGACTTACTATCTTTCCCGCTGGTACTGCTTTCTGTTTTATCTATATTTCTTTATCGACGGAACGTTGACGATCCTAGAGAAAAGTCTTCTCTGGAGTCCAAAGAGTGAATCAGAATTTGTATTTTTATATGGATTTCCGGATCACTTAAACCGGACCGTTACAGGAAGACAATTAAAAGGTTGTATATGACATTTGGGGATAAAGATTGTAATTTAAGGCTCGGACTGTGTACAAATGGAATGAACCCATTCAGCAATCTTAGTTCTCAATATAATACTTGGCTGGCAATGTTAGTAATCTACAATTTGCCTACTTGGTCGTGTATGAAGCGTAAGTACATCATACTTTCGCTTCTAATCTCGGGTTCTAAACAACATGTAAATCAATCCAAATACATCTTATTTGGCCAAAAAAACTCAGAAACCAAAGAGATCAATATCATTCTTTCAACCCCTTTATGAATTTTGCCCATCTCAATTCTTGACACTCTACTGTTTCTACCTTGTTTATCCAAATATTTTCTATATACATACCCCTTAAATTTTTATGTGATAATATAGACTCTTATTAAAATAACTACATATGCCACTATAGATTATAGTAACAACTACATATGCCACTAAAGACCAAATAAAGTGTCGTTACATTACTTTATAGTGGAATTTAGAATAAAAACCAATAATTGTTACACTACAAATATAAACCAGTGACATGTTTTAATGTCATTAAATCCAATATTGCAAAAAGTTTAATTTATTGTAGTGTATTCTACATTTTAAAATTATCTTTTTATCTTATCCACATATTTCTCGCATTTTTCTATAAATAATTATACTCTTTTACACACTTTTATTCACTTAATTCCATTTGCTCAAATTTGTCCTTAAACTAGCAAATGTTGCGGTTCAAAGGAGAATTGATAAATGTTGGTAGTATATAAAATAATTAGTTAAAAATTCTTCAGGAAAATGTTGCATTTAAAACGAATTATCCCTATCCCAATTTCACCCGGGCCTCTAATTCACTTCAATAATGGTTGGATGGTATTATTTTTTTATTTGGTGTTTGGATGGCAAAAAATAAATGGAAAGAAAAGAAAGTATTTGGAGAAATAAAATATTGTAATCTATTTTAACTTATTATAATCTATTAGAGTTCGCATTTTAACCTATTATAGGAGAAAATAAATGGGGTTATTTTATTTTAAGTTGGTATTTGGTTTTGACATTTTAACCTATTATAACCAACTTTAATAGGTTATATTATCAACTTCTATAGGTCATAATACCAACTCCAAAAGGATTAAACGCGCGCATGAGTTTTTAGGTTTTTCTCTCTTTTAATTGTTGGGTTTAGGCCCGGAGAGCCTTCAGTAAGTATAACATCAACTCCTAATACCAACTTTAATAAAGTATAATACCAACTCCATATAGGGTTAAACGAAGCGCTGCTAACTTTAATACTCCCTCCTATTCGTCCAATGCGTTCCATTTGACTTTTCACTATTTTTTAGGTGGTCAAATGGGACCAAAAGAAAAAAGTATAGTGTTTTTAAATTTTTATGGGGGTAAAGTGAGATTAATAGGTGTAACGTTATGAAAAAGTTAAGTTTTGTAGGGTAAATTAGTAATGTTTATATATCCAAAATAGAAATGAGACATTTAGGGTGAATAAGAGGGAGTATATATTTAGGAGGTGACCTATTGGCTTCTGTATACGATGAACATTCACTGTATGTACAAATTTTGCTTTTAATATGCATCAAATTTGAGACCTTTCGTAATCAAGTTGTTCATTTAACCACTAAGCCAAAGTGCTATTAATGATAAAATGGAGTTTTTTTTTATGTATTTTGATGTAGTCTTTTAAAGTTGCAATAGCTCAATAAAAATATATAATTAATTGATAATAAATTTTTTAAAGATCGTACTTAAGATATTAAACACTCTTTTTTATTCATAATTGATAATGTACTTATGTATTTGTGTGTAACATTTTTTTTTTGATATCATAAATTGTGTCGTATATTTTTTAATCTATATTTTATACTCTTTCCGAACCATTTTAATTGTCCCATTTGCTTGGTCACGTTTATTAAGGGTGGTGTGGGGTTTATTAAAAAAAGATTGACAAAAATAGAAATGTGACAATTAATATAATTTAGGCAAATAAGAAAATGTGACAACTAAATTGATTCGGAGGAAGTATATAATTAAAGCCTATAATATATATTTTTCCCCTGACACTCAAAATCTTACGACTAACCCTGTATATGTCGTTAGATGAGACATACTTTAACTAATTAAAAACGATCAATGAGTAATAAATGAATTGCAAATAGTTTTGAAATTAAATATTAACGATCGAAGAGACCACTGAAATTTCGTGTTTCCTCTAAAATAGTATAGTGGGGTGACGGCAATTGATTTTAAAAATTCTTTTCTATCGACTAGTTGTTCCATGGAAGTTGATATATAACTTAAAAATTCTTTAAGCAAACAATAGCAATATCTCTTACTTTTATACTACATCGATATTTTGTTGCTAATCATCAAGTATCAACGCTAACGTAAGATTATTAGTGGATATCATGATTTAGTAGATAAATAAATAGACTTGTGGTCATTAAAGTAGATAGAACTTTAGACGTTTGATATTAAATTAGTGGATATTGAAAATTAAGGATTTTGGAAAAAAGTTTGTTATGGGTAAAATATTGAATAATTTGATATTCTTGAAGGGATTATTTGATTCTTTGAGGATTTTCAATGTTGAGTTTGAATATATATATTGGTGTTTAATTGGAAATACTTGTCAAATTAGGGGAATTATGAGTCTTTACGAGTATGGTCAATTACGGGCTTGGATGACTACTTTTGTGCTTGATAAAATGTATAAATGAAAGCTTTTGGATGTGGTGAGCATGAGAAGTTGAACAATCTAGATTTGGTCATAAACTTTATTTTATAATGGTGAATTAAAGATCAAAGTTTTACTATTATATGATGATTAGAAATGCTAAAACAAGAGTTTTGGTTAAGCTTGAGTTTAGGAAGAGATGTAATAAGTTATGTGTTATTAAAGTTGTATCGAACGCTCTTGAGTGATGTTATGATCTTTTTATTCTTTAGGAAACGATTTCTTTGCGTGCTCTTTGTAGTTGATAGCTGCAAATCGATCACGGCTCTTTGAAGCGTCTTGTTGGTGAGCAGTAGCAGTCCCTTAAAGGGTCTGGCCAAACTACTTTTCGTGTAAAATAGTTTTATCAAAGTTCTTTTGAAATTGAACATTGATTGAGATAAATGTTGTTGTGACTGCTTATGTTGATATTATGATATGGTTAATGGATCGGGCTTGTGAGCTGGTCATTGACGGAGTTGAGGAACATTGTTCCCTGCTCCCTGTTTTTGAGGCGAGTTGTCATTCAGATATTGACTAGCTTCACCCGAGAGCGACATAGCCATAGAGCTATGGGGCACCTCTCAAACTAGACTCCTTGTGCGCACATAGATCTAGGAAACTGAAGTTGCTTTTAAACTTGAATTTTTTGAATTACTGTGTTTTGTTGTTTTGTATTGTTACTTCTCATTCAGTTAAACCTAACCCCCTGTTGTTTCCAACTTTTAGATTGTCTACAGATCGAAACCGGTCGGGAACGATGGGTTAGCGGTGTGTTGGAGGTGTGGTTTATCGTGTTACAAGCGTAAAGGGGCTTGGGATGCTAAAGAGCCCCCGGCTAAGGTATTGTATCTTCCAATAATACCCAGATTCAAGCGCTTGTTTTCTATAAAGAAAGATGCGTTAAATTTGAGGTGGCATGCAGATAGGATGAAGAAAGGTCACTTGCTCACACATCCAGCTGATACCCCGTAGTGGAAGACAATTAAAAGGTTGTATATGACATTTAGGGATAAAAATTGTAGTTTAAGGCTCGGAATGTGTACGAATGGAATGAACCCATTCAGCAATCTTAGTTCTCAACATAATACTTGGTCGGCAATGTTAGTAATTTACAATTTGCCTCCGTGGTTGTGTATGAAGCGTAAGTAGATCATGCTTTCGCTTCTAATCTCGGGTCCTAAACAACATGGAAATGATATAGATGTATATCTTGCACCTCTCGTTAAGGTTTGTGAAAGATGTGGGATAAAGGGATTTTTGTGTTTGACGCACGTGCTAATGAGGAGTTTAGCAGAGTAATTAGTTTAGATTTTTGAGTTTTGTGTGTGTGTGTTTATATATATATATATATATATATATATATATATATATATATATATATATATATATATATATATTTCTGTCAGCCTGCATGTCTCAACCTTAGGACCCAAAATGAGCATCTAAACTTCCATATTTATGATGTCTATTGCTTAGCGAATTTATCTTATTTGTAAATCAATCCAAATACATCTTATTTGGCCAAAAAACTCAGAAACCAAAGAGATCGATCATTCTTTCAACCCCCTTTATGAATTTTGCCCATCTCAATTCTTAACACCCTACTGTTTCTACCTTGTTTATCCAAATATTCTCTATATACATAACCCTTAAATTTTTATGTGATAAGCTAGACTCTTATTAAAATAACTACATATGCCACTATAGATTATAGTAACAACTACATATGCCACTAAAGACCAAATAAAGTGTCGTTAAATCACTTTATAGTGGAACTTAAAATAAAAACCAATAATTGTTACACTAGAAATATAAACCAGTGACATTTTTTAATGCCATTAAATCCAATATTGCAAAAAGTTTAATTTATTATAGTGTATTCTACATTTTAAAATTATCTTTTTATCTTATCCACATAATACTCGCATTTTTCTATAAATAATTATACTCTTTTACACACTTTTATTCACTTAATTCCATTTGCTCAAATTTGTCCTTAAACTAGCAAATGTTGCGTTTCAAAGGAGAATTGATAAATGTTGGTAGTATATAAAAAAATTAGTTAAAAATTCTTCAGGAAAATGTTGCATTTAAAACGAATTATCCCTATCCCAATTTCACCCGGGCCTATAATTAACTTCAATAATGGTTGGATGGTATTATTTTTTTATTTGGTGTTTGGATGGCAAAAAATAAATGGAATGAAAAGAAAGTATTTGGAGAAATAAAATATTGTAATCTATTTTAACTTATTATAATCTATTAGAGTTCGCATTTTAACCTATTATAGGAGAAAATAAATGAGGTTATTTTGTTTTAAGTTGGTATTTTGTTTTGACATTTTAACCTATTATAACCAACTTTAATAGGTTAAATTATCAACTTTTATAGGTCATAATACCAACTCCAAAAGGGTTAAACGTGCGCATGAGTATTTAGGTTTTTCTCTTTTTTAATTGTTGGGTTTAGGCCCGGAGAGCCTTCAGTAAGTATAACATCAACTCCTAATACCAACTTTAATAAAGTATAATACCAACTCCAAATAGGGTTAAACAAAGCGCTGCTAACTTTAATACTCCCTCCTATTCGTCCAATGCGTTCCATTTGACTTTTCACCATTTTTTAGGTGGTCAAATGGGACCAAAAGAAAAAAGTATAGTGTTTTTAAATTTTTATAGGGGTAAAGTGAGGTTAATAGGTGTAACGGTATGAAAAAGTTAAGTTTTGTAGGGGTAAATTAGTAATATTTACATATCCAAAATAGAAATGAGACATTTAGGGTGAATAAGAGGGAGTATATATTTAGGAGGTTACCTGCTGGCTGCTGTATACGATGAACATTCACTGTATGTACAAATTTTGCTTTTAATATGCATCAAATTTGAGACCTTTCGTAATCAAGTTGTTCATTTAACCACTAAGCCAAAGTGCTATTAATGATAAAATAGAGTTTTTTTTTTATGTATTTTGATGTAGTCTTTTAAAGTTGCAATAGCTCAATAAAAATATATAATTAATTGATAATAAATTTTTTATATTCTTTAACAAAGTTTAAATTTGTTATAAGAATTGAGTTTTGTTGATATTCAAATAAATTTCTTTTATGGTTTAAATTTCTCTATCTAAATTTCAATTTGTTAGTAGAAATTAAGTTGGTATGGATTAAGTTATGTAGTCATCCAAGGGTTTAATAATCCTTAAGCAAAATTTGAATTACTTGAAGGATTGTGTTATATTTATATATATGTGTGTCTTGATTTAAAAGAGTGATTTAGTTTTGTAATTCTCTACAAAATTTAATTTGTTAAGAGAATTAAATATTTAATTTAGTTATCATAATTTATGAAATTTCAAGTCTCTTGAAGGATTTTGTGAATGTGACCTTGCTAGAATTATTTTGGTCATGAGATTTAAAAGAGAAAGGGGTTGATAATGTATGTATAAAATAATAATAATGATGAATTTTTTGAAAAAAATATGTATATGTTTTCGGGCAGCAGCTGATCTGCCTCGTTAAAGGTGCCGACCCGGAAACATTAGTTGTTTTCCGTTGCTTTATGCACCGTTGCGTTAAGAACTTGTTAAACGCTTAAAATAATTAAAAATAGTAAATGGATCTTAGAAATTACGGAATTTAGTACCCAAGATAATTGATGCGTTCCGAACGCAATGGCGAAGTCGGATTTTTCATTTGAATTTTCTAACCTGCCCGAAATGGCCCTTAAAGTTTCTGGTCAGAATGTGAAATTTGGAACCTTTGGGAATTGGATGTAAACAATTAAAAATTATCACGTCTTAGTGATATTTTAGCGTATGGAATAGATTAAATGTGTAAACACGTCCTAATACGTGATCGTTTTGTGTGTGTGTTATTTAGGACCTCGATTCATAAGAGGGCGAAATTTCGGTCGTGCTTGAATATTGTTGTTTGCAGCGCTTAAAGGTACACACTTAGACCATACTGTTTATGTGATTGTGCAAGTAGTGTTGTGTCATTTCTAGTCGAGGCTTTGTAAATCACATAAGGATTAGACAGCTCAAATAATTTGAAGGAAATTAATTGGAAATTGAGAATTTGTGTGTTTGTCACCCAAAGGGGTTGACGTTTGGTTTGGATTATTATAATTATTTGTTCCCATGGCAGTTTTGGATCATTACGGTCACCATGGGGGTATGCATACTTTAGCCTTTGGCGACCCGAATAGGACGGGCAACGTCTTAGGTCGGTGGTTGCCTTGGGATTAGCTCTCCCAAGTGTATTCCTTCAAAAATATTTGAACTTATACTTGAACGACCCGAACAGGACGGGCAACGTTACAAGTTGAAATTATCTAATAATGAATGGTTTATACTTGAACGACCCGAACAGGACGAGCAACGTTACAAGTTGGGATTAAATAATAATAATTATATTAGAGCCTATGCATGCTAGGATAAACATTTTGCTTGTATTCAACCTGATTGATATTTTTGTATGAAGTCTCTGACGTGTATTGGTTTGTTTCTTTGGAACCTATTGTGTGTTGTCATACGACGACTAGTAGGTTGATTGCAGGTGGGGTCTGGAGTGAGGTCTCGACTTAGAACCCGTAATCATCAAGACCATGCTGTTATCTTTTTGTAATAGATTATGAGTAGAAAGAAACTCTATACTTGAGTAACAGGAGATAGTGTAGTTTTCTTTTCGCTTCCGCTTATATCAAATAGTTTGTTTAGAGGCCTTTAGGCTCTCGAGTTGTACGTAAGAGATTCCACCGACTTACTATCTTTCCCGCTGGTACTGCTTTCTGTTTTATCTATATTTCTTTATCGACGGAACGTTGACGATCCTAGAGAAAAGTCTTCTCTGGAGTCCAAAGAGTGAATCAGAATTTGTATTTTTATATGGATTTCCGGATCACTTAAACCGGACCGTTACAGGAAGACAATTAAAAGGTTGTATATGACATTTGGGGATAAAGATTGTAATTTAAGGCTCGGACTGTGTACAAATGGAATGAACCCATTCAGCAATCTTAGTTCTCAATATAATACTTGGCTGGCAATGTTAGTAATCTACAATTTGCCTACTTGGTCGTGTATGAAGCGTAAGTACATCATACTTTCGCTTCTAATCTCGGGTTCTAAACAACATGTAAATCAATCCAAATACATCTTATTTGGCCAAAAAAACTCAGAAACCAAAGAGATCAATATCATTCTTTCAACCCCTTTATGAATTTTGCCCATCTCAATTCTTGACACTCTACTGTTTCTACCTTGTTTATCCAAATATTTTCTATATACATACCCCTTAAATTTTTATGTGATAATATAGACTCTTATTAAAATAACTACATATGCCACTATAGATTATAGTAACAACTACATATGCCACTAAAGACCAAATAAAGTGTCGTTACATTACTTTATAGTGGAATTTAGAATAAAAACCAATAATTGTTACACTACAAATATAAACCAGTGACATGTTTTAATGTCATTAAATCCAATATTGCAAAAAGTTTAATTTATTGTAGTGTATTCTACATTTTAAAATTATCTTTTTATCTTATCCACATATTTCTCGCATTTTTCTATAAATAATTATACTCTTTTACACACTTTTATTCACTTAATTCCATTTGCTCAAATTTGTCCTTAAACTAGCAAATGTTGCGGTTCAAAGGAGAATTGATAAATGTTGGTAGTATATAAAATAATTAGTTAAAAATTCTTCAGGAAAATGTTGCATTTAAAACGAATTATCCCTATCCCAATTTCACCCGGGCCTCTAATTCACTTCAATAATGGTTGGATGGTATTATTTTTTTATTTGGTGTTTGGATGGCAAAAAATAAATGGAAAGAAAAGAAAGTATTTGGAGAAATAAAATATTGTAATCTATTTTAACTTATTATAATCTATTAGAGTTCGCATTTTAACCTATTATAGGAGAAAATAAATGGGGTTATTTTATTTTAAGTTGGTATTTGGTTTTGACATTTTAACCTATTATAACCAACTTTAATAGGTTATATTATCAACTTCTATAGGTCATAATACCAACTCCAAAAGGATTAAACGCGCGCATGAGTTTTTAGGTTTTTCTCTCTTTTAATTGTTGGGTTTAGGCCCGGAGAGCCTTCAGTAAGTATAACATCAACTCCTAATACCAACTTTAATAAAGTATAATACCAACTCCATATAGGGTTAAACGAAGCGCTGCTAACTTTAATACTCCCTCCTATTCGTCCAATGCGTTCCATTTGACTTTTCACTATTTTTTAGGTGGTCAAATGGGACCAAAAGAAAAAAGTATAGTGTTTTTAAATTTTTATGGGGGTAAAGTGAGATTAATAGGTGTAACGTTATGAAAAAGTTAAGTTTTGTAGGGTAAATTAGTAATGTTTATATATCCAAAATAGAAATGAGACATTTAGGGTGAATAAGAGGGAGTATATATTTAGGAGGTGACCTATTGGCTTCTGTATACGATGAACATTCACTGTATGTACAAATTTTGCTTTTAATATGCATCAAATTTGAGACCTTTCGTAATCAAGTTGTTCATTTAACCACTAAGCCAAAGTGCTATTAATGATAAAATGGAGTTTTTTTTTATGTATTTTGATGTAGTCTTTTAAAGTTGCAATAGCTCAATAAAAATATATAATTAATTGATAATAAATTTTTTAAAGATCGTACTTAAGATATTAAACACTCTTTTTTATTCATAATTGATAATGTACTTATGTATTTGTGTGTAACATTTTTTTTTTGATATCATAAATTGTGTCGTATATTTTTTAATCTATATTTTATACTCTTTCCGAACCATTTTAATTGTCCCATTTGCTTGGTCACGTTTATTAAGGGTGGTGTGGGGTTTATTAAAAAAAGATTGACAAAAATAGAAATGTGACAATTAATATAATTTAGGCAAATAAGAAAATGTGACAACTAAATTGATTCGGAGGAAGTATATAATTAAAGCCTATAATATATATTTTTCCCCTGACACTCAAAATCTTACGACTAACCCTGTATATGTCGTTAGATGAGACATACTTTAACTAATTAAAAACGATCAATGAGTAATAAATGAATTGCAAATAGTTTTGAAATTAAATATTAACGATCGAAGAGACCACTGAAATTTCGTGTTTCCTCTAAAATAGTATAGTGGGGTGACGGCAATTGATTTTAAAAATTCTTTTCTATCGACTAGTTGTTCCATGGAAGTTGATATATAACTTAAAAATTCTTTAAGCAAACAATAGCAATATCTCTTACTTTTATACTACATCGATATTTTGTTGCTAATCATCAAGTATCAACGCTAACGTAAGATTATTAGTGGATATCATGATTTAGTAGATAAATAAATAGACTTGTGGTCATTAAAGTAGATAGAACTTTAGACGTTTGATATTAAATTAGTGGATATTGAAAATTAAGGATTTTGGAAAAAAGTTTGTTATGGGTAAAATATTGAATAATTTGATATTCTTGAAGGGATTATTTGATTCTTTGAGGATTTTCAATGTTGAGTTTGAATATATATATTGGTGTTTAATTGGAAATACTTGTCAAATTAGGGGAATTATGAGTCTTTACGAGTATGGTCAATTACGGGCTTGGATGACTACTTTTGTGCTTGATAAAATGTATAAATGAAAGCTTTTGGATGTGGTGAGCATGAGAAGTTGAACAATCTAGATTTGGTCATAAACTTTATTTTATAATGGTGAATTAAAGATCAAAGTTTTACTATTATATGATGATTAGAAATGCTAAAACAAGAGTTTTGGTTAAGCTTGAGTTTAGGAAGAGATGTAATAAGTTATGTGTTATTAAAGTTGTATCGAACGCTCTTGAGTGATGTTATGATCTTTTTATTCTTTAGGAAACGATTTCTTTGCGTGCTCTTTGTAGTTGATAGCTGCAAATCGATCACGGCTCTTTGAAGCGTCTTGTTGGTGAGCAGTAGCAGTCCCTTAAAGGGTCTGGCCAAACTACTTTTCGTGTAAAATAGTTTTATCAAAGTTCTTTTGAAATTGAACATTGATTGAGATAAATGTTGTTGTGACTGCTTATGTTGATATTATGATATGGTTAATGGATCGGGCTTGTGAGCTGGTCATTGACGGAGTTGAGGAACATTGTTCCCTGCTCCCTGTTTTTGAGGCGAGTTGTCATTCAGATATTGACTAGCTTCACCCGAGAGCGACATAGCCATAGAGCTATGGGGCACCTCTCAAACTAGACTCCTTGTGCGCACATAGATCTAGGAAACTGAAGTTGCTTTTAAACTTGAATTTTTTGAATTACTGTGTTTTGTTGTTTTGTATTGTTACTTCTCATTCAGTTAAACCTAACCCCCTGTTGTTTCCAACTTTTAGATTGTCTACAGATCGAAACCGGTCGGGAACGATGGGTTAGCGGTGTGTTGGAGGTGTGGTTTATCGTGTTACAAGCGTAAAGGGGCTTGGGATGCTAAAGAGCCCCCGGCTAAGGTATTGTATCTTCCAATAATACCCAGATTCAAGC
Organism: Amaranthus tricolor; assembly: GCF_026212465.1. Taxonomy (NCBI): domain Eukaryota; kingdom Viridiplantae; phylum Streptophyta; class Magnoliopsida; order Caryophyllales; family Amaranthaceae; genus Amaranthus; species Amaranthus tricolor. The sequence goes on along the minus strand of NC_080051.1, from coordinate 17,995,232 downwards.
GCTTGTTTTCTATAAAGAAAGATGCGTTAAATTTGAGGTGGCATGCAGATAGGATGAAGAAAGGTCACTTGCTCACACATCCAGTTGATACTCCGTAGTGGAAGTGTAACACCCCGTAATTTATCGGGTTTAAAAATAAATAAAATATAATAAAATAAAGTATAACAAAATAAAATAAATAAGTAATATTGAATTATATTATTTTACATGGTTAATTATAAGAAACGAAGTTAAGTTTAATTTAACGGTAACGCGTTTTATCGCATACGTTGTTATTGCGTAATATTTCTTTTCTGCTTTTAAAAAAAAACAAAATAGACAATTATATAATTAATTAATTAATTAATTAATTAAAAAAAATAAAAGATTAGGGGAGGGGAAGGGTGCCCGGTTGTGTGAGGGAATGGGAGGAGTCTTGTAACTCCTCTCATAAGTGTTTTCTCTAAAATAGTATAGTGGGGTGACGGCAATTGATTTTAAAAATTCTTTTCTAAAATATTAATGATACAAGTTAGTTAGTCGTCGTTTTACTTGATAGTAAATGCAAGGAATATAGAAGTTTGTCGTCATCGCGTTACTACTTCTCATTACTTAAATCTATATATACTTCAGTTTAAATGATTTTTTATTGATTAAAATTGAATTTTATTGATTGTGACAGATTTTTACTAATTGAAATTAATTTATACTGCTTGAAACTATATTTTAATAATAAATTATAATCAATTTTTACTGTTTAAAAATTTATTTTGACCGATTCTTATTTTTTTCAAAGTAAACTGAAACGGGTCTAAGTCATCTGCACATGCGTACGTGTATTAACTTATTGCTGAGCTGTTTCCTTGATCCTTGTATATAAATTAAGGCGAGTTTGTTCGATCACTAGCTATTTCTATCCACATAAATCAATTTACTATTTTACTATCTAAATTTTCCTACAAGATTATCTCATTTATCAGGAAATTACAATGGCATCCGCTTCTAATAACGGGGGTGAAGAAGGCTACTTTCCAATTGATGCAAAGTTGTACCAACTTCTGGTTACTGGAAATGTGTCCGACTTTAGCATAGCCATGACAAATTTACGAATCGACCATGGCCTGATGAAGCTTAGGTGTGCAAGAGACAGGAGCAGTATCCTGCATATTGCAGCCAGCTTTGGTCAGGTTCATCTTGTGAATCTCATTCTTAATAAATGTCCACAATTGATGGTTATGGGGAATTCTTTTGGAGATCTTCCCATTCACTCTGCCATCAAAAATGGCAGATTAAACACTACTGTCCAGGCCATGATTAACTGGCTAAAGGAAAACAATGAAGTATTAGGGTGTATTAATGAGGAAGGGAATACACCACTCCACTGTTTCCTGGAGTTATATGACGTTGAAGATTACCAGACTGTGGTGGATTTGGTTGAGTTGTATCCTTGTGCATCCTATGCAATGAATAAACAAGGGATTTGTCCCTTGCTCTTGGCTATCAAGAGGGAGATTCCTCCTTTGGTTAAGCGCATGCTAGACCTGATGCAGCCCTTCAATGAAGATGCATTTAAATGTTTAATGGAAGGTCAGTCTGTACTACATGCTGCTGTTGCCGCTACTACTTCGGGTTAAGTCCTACTCCCTTCTATTCACTATTATTGCACTATTTGATTTTTGCAGCTATCCATACATATTCAATTATATATATCTCAACTTGTATTTAATTAAAAATTATAAAATATTACTCCTAATGTTCATAAAATTTATATTATAATAATGAATCAAATAAGATTAACTTAATTATATTTTGACTTATAAATTAATTATAATATATAAATTACTAGTGATTGATGAATAATATCAAAAAATCAAATGAGATAATAATTAAAATTAAAAAGGGAGTATTACTTTTGTCAAATAATATCTTTATTTAATTGATGTACGTGAAAAATTATTATCAGTTGTAAATATAATAATAATAAATACTCTCTCCTATTCACTTTATGAGTCTCATTTCTCCTATTCACCTCAAGAGTCTCATTTGACTTTTCACGGATTTTAAAGAGAATCAAAAGTGGGATCCTAAGGGTAGGAAAGAGAGTAGTATTATGAGTTTTTAATGTAAGAGAGGAAAAATTAATATGGGTTATGAAGGGTATAATTGAAAATAAGATAAAGCCACTAAAGGCATAAAAGTCAAAAACTCACACCAAAAATAGAAATGGGACAATTAAGGTGACTTAACCATAAAAAAATGAGACACATGAGCTAAATAGAAGGAGTATAAAATAGAAATAACTAATAAAGGAAACGTGAAAGGATATCCCAAAATGGCTAATTTTTGAGTGAGAGTATCCAAGATAATCTAAAATATCATTTTAGTGGAATTTTGTTTTATTAAACTAGCTGTTTTGCTACCTATAAAGATTATCGTATGTCTATTGCAGTGACTGTAGTCAAATTGCCAAATAACAGTTTTGGTAGTTTTAATCAATCTTAATGATTTTGCTATATTTTTTTGGCAAATGTTATATGTAGCCCTAAGGGCTACATATAACCCTTAATGCTAATAAGATTCTTTTATATTCTCCATATAAATCATGAGTAATTTTTTTTTCAATATAAGAGCAATTTATTATTTTAATTTTGTGGTGAACTTGTCAAAGATTAATTATTTTACAAGGCTAATTTAATGAGTAATTTGTTGATCTATTAATAAACTTGTCAAAGATTCCATTAAAATTAGTCCATGTATATTTATTATAGGAATTTGCTAATTTTTATACATAGCCCTTAGGGCCATGTATAACAAAGTCCTATTTTTTTTAATGTAATTATCCCAATAAATTTAGGCTTGTTTTATCTTCACGATAAAATCACATTCCTAAATTAATGAGTCATATAAGCTTCATAAATAGAAAAGCTACAATTTTGAGCAAGATTAGAAAAATAAAACAATTACAGCTACTCGTAAAAGTTTCACAATTTCAACAATTTATATAATTAGATTTGAATAAAGCTTAGAAACAACTCAACTAAAATTTTAAGCTAATGTTTGAGTCTGGACCGGGTTGGGCTCTAGTTGAAACAGGCTGGGCCTTACAAAACAAAAAAGGGCATTTAAGGGATCGAGTCCATAAGGCCCAGACCGGTCCAACCCGTTTTATCTTTTACCTTAAAATTTTCTCAAACTAATTATACTATGAACATGATTTTTATTTTTATTTTAATTTTTTGTACTGATTTTGCAAGACAATACTCTTAATAAAGACATCAATAAAATATACTATTTAAAAAACGATTTGAGATACGTGACACACTGTCATTAAAAGTTTTCCTGCCTTTTTTCTATTATTGACAAGAAAACTTTTGATATTTGACTCTTAGGGAAACAATTAACTCACTAAAACATGTAATATTTGTTGATTGACTATAAATATATGTAATGATCTATTAAAATACTCTATTTCCTTGTAAAAAACAAAAAAAAATAATATACATGTAAATCTTTATCTTAACGTAGATAATAAATCATCATAATATAATGAATAAGCTTGTTTTTCAATTAAATCTTCCCTCCTATCATCATAGTTGAAAACCTATTAAATTTTATTTGTCTCAATTATCATAGTTGAAGACATTTATAATATCATAACAAATATAAAAATTTAATAATTAAGTTTATGTTATAAATGAATTAATTTTATAAAATAATATCATTATTTATATCAGTAAATATTTATAGTACACGGAAATCTATCTAATTTATACTAAAAGCATTTAAAAACATTTATACAAACTGTAACTGTAATGATATTACAAAAAGAATCAATTTTTTCCCTTTTTCCCATTTTACAATTATTTTAACAAAATAATCAAAACCCAACTTTCCAATTTCATCAACTTAAAGCCAAACCAATGCTTCTATTTTCATAATACAAAAGAAACCCAAAAAATAGAAAAATCGCAAGATACACAAACTAATAGAAAATACAATAATAGGAAATAAATTAAGAAATTAATTGAGAATGTTACCTGGGTTGTTAATACAGCAAATCAAGAAGCAGTGAAGTATCAAAATTGAAGAGAGCAAGTAGTGAGATTGAATAAATTGATTGATAGAATTTTGATTTGGGGAAATTTTTTAGGGTTTATAAATTTGGGGGATTTTTTAAGGGTTTAAATAATGGGGCAGGAAGTTGATGAAAGAAATCGAAGTGTGAATGTGAATAACAGATGATATATTACGCATTAGTTTTCAATTGTTAGTTTGTCATGAAAGAGGTTTATTAGAGCCCAATCAACCATTTATGTTTAGATACTAGAGCCCATTTACAATCCTTTTAGAACCCTTATCCAATCCTTATCTTTCATTTTTTCACAAAGTTAGTTTTCAACCCAACCCTTTTAAAACCCGTCCCATATACAACGCTTATTATAGAGGGTTGGATCAGGGGCCCCGATGGAGATTCAGTTCATTGCTTTGGCCTAGTTAAGACCTTATGATATTTACATACTCTAACACGCTCCTCACACAAGAATCCTTTGGGCTATAAGATGCAACATCTAATTCAAAATCAACTTGATAACCAGTATGAATGCCTCTAATAAATACTAGTTAAGCTATGAAAATTTTTAAATCATATAGACTAAAATGAATTTAAATCATTGTAAAATTTATATTTAAAAAATATAGTTGAAGATTTTCTATAATTATCCTTTTTGAATACACTAAGTGTTTTTGACTCTATATAATTGTCTAGTTAGTCTAAAAAACACAATTAAAATCCAGATAACAAAAACATAAACACACATTAAAAATGATGAATGTGAAATTATGAAAGATAAAGAGTAATAACATTATAATACAAATTTATTAGTCTATAAAAAAATAATTGTTTAAATTAGGGTTTTAACCTTTAATCTTAAAGTATAAATGTGTTACTCCAACCATTGAACTATAGTACTTTTTGTTACATTTTTACAGTCTTTAAAGTTTAAACTATATATTATATTAGTAAATATTAGTAAGGGGGGCCAAAGTAAAAATAACAAAGGATCATGTTGAGAATGGACTATGACAATGGTGAAGAACAAACAAAAAAAGAAAAGCGCAAAGAAAGCAACCAAAACAAAGCACAACAATCAATGGAGACACACATAAGAATTATGAGGTATTTAAGGATACCTCCCCCTCAAACAAGACTTACTTTCATTAATATATTAACATACATCAATGAGAAGCCACACACAAGCTTTGAGAACACACTCACAAAGCAAAGACCTCGCCTTTAATAGTGGTCTCAAAAAATCTCACTAATACAATGAAGAACTCTCTTGGAATTTCACATAACTCTTATGATGCTCTAAAACTCCTTATATAGTCATACAACATATTAGGAAACCCTAGGACAAATGGCTTAAAAGCCCAAACATTTCCGCAACAAAATAGAATAGCATACTGTCGAAGACCTGCATGTTGCTCGACCAAAGCAAGGTCGCTTGACCAGGCAAGTGGGACTTTAGAACCTACTGACTTACTACTGTTGCTTGGTCGACCGGTCGAGCGTTCTTCAAACCCTCCCGATCTTCGTGTCTTCCCTTTATTAAGGCACTCTAAATCATCCTTATCTATCACTTCATTGAGTGATCCAAAGCATATGCTCCCATACTTCTTTGCACTCACAACTCCATTCTCAAACGTGCAAGCCAAAGAATAAACAACGAGGTGATCGAACTCACCTCCATCCAGATGAGATTTGAAACTTAACACAACAGATACACTTTCGACAAAGGTGGCCAGGCCTTAGGCTCCCCATGTGGCTTTCCCCATGAATTTGGTTATAAACTACAAAATGACCAATACAAATATTTTAGGAAAAATTACTAAGAATTACATATTATTTTAACTTTTTTCCATAATAATACCATGAATAATATTGCAATTATCAATTATTTAAAATTAGTCAATACTTATTTGATACTTTTCATTTTAATACCTTTAAAATATACAAATTTTCAATGAGAAATAAAAACATGTCAAATTTGTATATTTCGTAGTTAATATATGTGTACTCCAAATGGATAAATGCCAAGAAAATAATCAAATATCATCATATTGATAAATGATAAATTTTTGTCGCCCAATGTAGACTCATCAATTAATGAGATACTACTACTGACTGCAGAACTATTGGAGCTTTGTTATAATGTGAAGTTAGCTAATTTGATGCACGACGGACGGTCAGCCTTGTCTTATGCAGCATCTATGAATTACTTGGAGAAAGTTGAGATTTTGATCCGCTATGATCCAAGTAGTGCATTCATAAGCAACGAGGATAAAACTTTTCCGATTCATGTGGCTGTGCTTGGTGGCCATACTAGTATCGTGGATTTGCTAACAAATTCAAGGTTCTTGCTTAACGCAAAAGGTCAAAATATTTTTCATTTGGCAGCTCTCTCTGGCGACTCTTATATGGTCTCTCATTTGATACTTAATATATCAGATGTGGAATTTTTAATCAATCAAAAAGACGTTGATGGGAACACTCCTTTACATTTGGCTTCTCGAGATCAACAAATTGAGGTGGTTGAGATTCTAATCCAGAATGAAAATGTCAACGGTGGGTTAGTAAATAAGCAAGGGTTAACAGCATATGATTTAGCCAAGAATAAGTTAACAACTCTAAACAATGCAGACAAAGAGATGGTACAGAGACAGAACTTTATGTTCAAAAGGGCAGCAATGGGGCTTAAGTTTTCAATATCTCCCATTGACGAAGATTTGTATCAATCCCTTCTACGTGGTGATATGGATCAAGTTGATGAAAATATTTCTACAAGAGGGATTCAATTCAAAGACCTTGGATACCCAACAAATGGCGATACAATTCTGCATATATTAGCTAGTATGGGAAAACACCAACTTTTAGAACAAGTGCTTCATCCTAATCGCGGATGTGGAGACCTAAGGGAGCAAGCTAACTACAATGGGGACCTTCCAATTCACTTAGCAGCCAAGGCTGGAAATTTAAAGACCGTGCAAGCTCTTTTTATATGGCCAGATAATCGTGAAGTCAATACTCGCATATGTCTAAAGCAAAATATGGAAGGAGACACAGCACTTCATGTTGTTGTGCAAAATAATCATAGGGAAGTGGCTAAATACTTATATAATTATTGTCCGGATGCAGCCTATTACCTGAATAAAAACAAAATTTGCCCATTGTTTCTGGCGATAAAGAATTGGTATGAAGAGATCGATATGGTCAACCCTATGATCCGAGGACTTCAGAATAACATGCAATATATTAAAACCGACTCAATGGACATGAAATCAATCATTCATATAGCAATTGCGACAAGGAAAATTGGTGAGTGTTTAATGCTTTTAATAATTAAAAAAAATACTCCCTCTGTTTTTTTTATTTTTCAAAGCAAACTTTAAGTCTTAATATTTTTAAGTAAACATTATAAAAATTTGTAAACAGTATATATTAAAAACTTTGCATTAAGATGAATTTAATAAGATCCAATATGAATATATTTTATCTTCAATATATACTTTAAAAATCAAATTTAAAATTTTCTCTCCAAAAGTGAAAAATCTAAAGTGAAAAAACGAAAAGGAATAGAGGGAGTAAAAGATAACTTGCCAAAAAAATAATAATTAAAAGATAATAATTATGTTTTTGTTTGAGTTATTTAGGTCACAAAAGATAAAAAATTAATTAGAATCATATTATGTCCGTTATTGTTTAAAACTTTAAATATTTGTTTGATTTGTTTGTTTTTAGGAAATGAATACTACTAGAGTGGGATAAATTGTAGTATGTGGAGATTTAAAAACATTTTGCAACAAATAAGGAATTTAAAGCCAAGAAGTAATAAAAATACAAGATAAATTTTTACGTGGAAACCCTCTAGCTCAATAGAAAGTGAAATGAGAGCTAGATTACAGTTTAAGAACAATTCTCAAACTCAAGTATCACCAAGATCAAAATGTTTGAAGTAGCTTGATAAACTAATATAGTTTCAATGAAAATAAAAAGGTTTAAAAGGAAATAATCAATGCAAAATGACACAAGTATTTAAGGAGGTTCACCCAATGATGGCTACTTCCTCTGGTATCTTGTTTATACTATAACAATGGAGTATAACAACTGTCACAATGAAGTATTACAATTGAGAGTAAGAGAGATTAAGACTGTGTTTGGGCTTAGGGGTTTGTGATTGATGTGTTTACAAAGGCATATGAGTTACCTATTTGTAGGAGATTATACATTAATGAGTCATACATAATTAAGGCTAAAAATAAATTACATATAATAGCTCTAAAAACTCCAAAAGATCAAAACAGAATCCAATGTAGCTACTGCCTAGGCCGTTTGTTCGAGCCATGCTTCTACTAGTTCGAGCGGTTCCAAAAATCAGCTTCTGGAGTGCATCTGATGAGTGCTCGTTTGTGAGCTTGTCTTTTGAAGCTACCGTTTGCTACAGATCTATCTGCTCGTTCAAGGCAATGCGTCCCTCTAACTGCCTTGTTCTAGGCACCTCGTGCAAAATCTTTTCTTTGCCTCTTAAACTCCTCATCGACTATCATTTATCATCCCATTAACATCATATGTTTAAGTCACTTCTAAATGCTCCATAAGTTCATGCATATAACACCAACTTAAACACCATCATCAACACACACATCAAGTCACAAACTTAACTAACCATAGGATTTCATCTCTATACACTCACACTAATGCATAGACTTGATTGTGCACTTAAGTCACAATATTCCTTTAACAATCTCCACCTTGACTTGAGTTCACCCAAGTCAAAGCATTCAACAATCCACTTCATCATACAAGCATATAAACAAAACATAAAAACAACTAGACCAATCAAGTCCCCACACAAATTGAACTTGTTGGTAGGCAATAGCTTTGTCATCATATCGGTCGGGTTTTCTATGAAATATATTTTGAATCATAAGATTTATGGTTGCCATGATCTTTACAAGTATGAACTCATACTTTGAAAAATATATAAAAGTCAAGTCCGCTTTAATCTCTTCAATATAAGTCGACTTGACTTTATTTTTTTTGCTAAAAACCTCAAAATTTATCCTTCACTCATTTTCAACATAATACATAGCCTTAACCGCACAAATGCAAACACATGAGTCTCCACAAATTCAAGGCATACACAAAATTATTAAATTATGTGAGGAGACCATCTTACTAGTAGTAGAAAAAATAATAGAGATATTGAGAAATTATGATTTCATTTCATTTCAAAAT
>NC_080051.1:17678458-17680958 GCF_026212465.1 Amaranthus tricolor | reverse complement strand
TATGTCAAACAGTAAATTAATGAGAGAATTTACAATCAGAATAAACTTGTCGCTAGATCCTCATTTGACAACTCTAGTCGAACTCATAAAATGGTTCGAAAAGTCTAAAGAAGTATATCTCAGAAAATGAGAATGGATCCCTTAAAAGAGAACTAAAGAAAGACTTGATACAACTCTCACCGCAAAAGCATTTTGTTGGTAAGAGACTTCAAAGCATACGTTGCTTGAAGTTTCTCCAACAATACATTGGGATCCGTCTCCTTCCAGTAGTTATACTTGATTTCGGGTGCAATGGAAAGACTAATGGAGCTTAGCGCTTTCTTTTTCATGGATACCCATTTCTTAACCTCAAATATGTAGGCTTTTGTTTTCTCTAGGGGATCATCAATACCTTGTTGAACCAACAAGTCTACAACAAAATTTTTCCATACCGAAAAGTTAATCTTTAATTCAAACAAACAATGGAATATGGAACCTAGTTCTCTCACTCGTCTTATTTTTCACCAAAATCCTTATTTTCACTCGCCAAATAACTAAAAAAACTCACCAAGCTTTGATATCATTTGAAATTAAACGTTTAAGGACTCTCTATGATGAAGAGCAAGATTAAAAACAATAGAGAAAAACAAAGCATAAACAATGGAGCAACAAAATAAGTACATGAATACGAAGATAATCAATGAGGTATCTTAAATACCTCACCCTCAACCAAGATTTTATTTTATTAAGTAATCAAGATTTCATTAATGAATTCTAAGCCTTGAGAACAAACTATCAAGCACAAAGTTTTCACCTTTAATGAAAACACACACTAAAACAAAGAAGTAACTATTTTGACACTCAACCCTAGTCTCTCTCAATGTATTAGCCTCCCCTTATGCATTCTAATCTAAGTTAGAGTCCTTATATAGCCCCTAAACAAGTTAAAATAACCCTAACCCAAAGGCCAAGACTTGCCCACCAAGCAAGCACAAAATAGAAATCTGCATTTTGGCTTGCACCAGGGTTCTCAGACGAGCACCATATACACTCGAACGATCACCATCTCCTATCATCTCTGACTTTTTCGTGTGTTGTGTCTCATTCAATGCGTCTTTCTTTCTTCCTCTTGCCTGGTTCAACGCATGAACCAAGTCCCTCCTTGTGCACCTTCTTGCCTAGTTCAAGGCACCTCTTGGCTCTATATACCACATTGATATGGGTTAGAAGATGATCAAAATCATCTCTTACACTAGGAGAATTGACACTTGGACAACATATCAATTGTAAAATATATATTGTTATGCAATTTTATATGTATCATAATAAAAGTATAATGTGTATTTAACTCTGGACTTATTATAATTACTAATAATACTTTGTAAACATCACTTAGTTAACATGGTTAATTTCTTATAAAAATAAAAAAATTTCCCACAATAATCTTTCCTTAAACGTAGAATAAGGAAATTAGCTTTGAGCTATTAACTTTATGTAACATTTTTATTAGGTAATTGCTTTTAAGTTTGATTATTATGTATAACTTTAATTTTTTTTTTTAATAAAAAAATTTTGTAATTACTTTAAGAGTGAAACGTAATCAGTTCATTCCCTATTAAATTAATACACATGGCAAGGTTCTTAGTGCTTGTCATTTGTTATTTTCCAACAAAATTATAAGATCGTATGATGATGATATGATATGATTGGTGAGGCTTTGCTTCTAGGAGATGATCTTGTTTTTCGCAAATGCAGTGATTTTGTTTTCTTTTCTAAATCACTTGAAGTTGTTTTATGTAAGCTTGTTTATGTCGTAATATGTACTGGACAAAATTAACTTATGCTCTTCACTACAGGCACCTGGAGTTCAAACACTGATCATCTTTTTACAATCTTGTCCCTTGAAAACGAACTTGCTAAAGCATTGGAAGCGAATCATATGTACAAACACCAACTTAGAAGGTATGCAGAGTGGCAAAAGAAGTCATGACTTCTTACATTGTTTGCACAATCAACCGTAACTGGGGCATGACTATGAGGCCACGATTATGGCCATTAAATTGATACATTTGGCATTTATACATAAACTGATGTTGCTTTGGAATTTACTACAACATAGGATCCCGATTTAAGATCTTAAAGGTTTCCAATAAGCTTTAGTTCAACTGTCTGTGCTATAATAGTCGTCTCCCCTCAAAACATCCACAATTCCTAGTTAAGGGAAATTATCAATGGTATCCCTAAGTTTCTACACATTATCAATGGTACTCCTAAGTTTTGTCGATTATCAATGTTACTCTTGTGTTATTGAGCGTTTTACAACCGTAACATTTTCTAATTTTTTCTGTCTAAAATTGCCCAAAACTGTTAACTTTTTTTCTTTTTCTTTTATTTTTCAATTTAAAGCATTAAAAAAAATTAAGAAAAAGAAAAAAAGTTAACGGTTTTCCACGGAAAAAATTAGAAAAGGTTACGGTTGTAAGACGCTCAATAACACAAGGGTGCTATTGATAATTGAATA